>NC_057807.1:499356561-499385465 GCF_018294505.1 Triticum aestivum | reverse complement strand
CGGCCGGGCTGGCCCCGTCGCGCCGCTGGTCTCGCCCGAGGCCAGCGCCCGGGTTGGCCCCTATCGGGCGCCCCTGCGCCCGTTACGAGTAGCGCCCGTTCCGGTTTGGCCCCTGGGGCCTATGACAGATGGGCCCCATGCCCGTAACGTTTAAAAAAAAGAGGGAATTAAAAATAAAAATAATAAATAAAAAAATGATTTAATAAAATTAATTATTAATTAATTAATTATCTAATGAATTAATTAAGTTAATTAATCCGGTTTAATTAATTTAATTAACTAGTTAGGTTAATTAAATAGTAATTAAATTAACTAATCTGTAATTAACCTAAACAGAGAATGACAGGTGGGTCCCACTGGACCCACATGTCAGGTTGACCAAGTCAACTCTGTTGACTGCTGACGTCAGCATGACATCATGCTGACGTCATAAATCCAATTTTCGAATTAATTAAATAATTAATTAAATTCCAGAAATTAATAAAATCTTTAGAAAATCATATCTTTTAATCCGTAACTCGGATTAAAATATTTTCAACATGAAAGTTGCTCAGAACGACGTGACGATTCCAGTTTCGCAGCCCGTTCATCCACCACACACCCCTAACCTATCGAACTCGCAACTTTCCCCCTCCGGCTCTTCTGCCCGAAAACGCGAAACACCGGGAATACTTTCCCGGATGTTTCCCCCCTTAACCGGTACCACCTCATACCACGTTAGGGCACACCTAGCACCGCTCATTGTCACGTCACGCATCGTCGTGTTTTTGTTTGCATTGTATTCATTGTTTCTTCCCCCTCTTATCTCCGGTAGACTACGAGACCGACGCTGATGCCACCGAGTACGACTACGTCACCGACGACCCCTCCTTGTCTGAGCAACCAGGCAAGCCCCCCCCCCCCGTGATCACCAGATATCGCCTATTCTCCTCTATACTGCTTGCATTAGAGTAGTGTAGCATGTTACTGCTTTCGTTAATCCTATTCTGATGCATAGCCTGACATTGTTGCTACATCTGTTGATACCTTACCTGCAATCCTAACTGCTTAGTATAGGATGCTAGTTTATCATCATTGACCCTACATTCTTGTCAGTCTGCCTTGCTATACTATCGGGCCGTGATCACTTGGGAGGTGATCACGGGTATATACTATACATACATACATACTATACAGATGGTGACTAAAGTCGGGTCAGCTCATTGAGTACCCGCAAGTGATTCTGACGATGGGGGCTGAAGGGGCAGGTGGCTCCATCCAGGTAGTGGTGGGCCTAAGTTCCCGACGGCCCCCGACTGTTACTTTGTGGCGGAGCGGCAGGGCAGGTTGAGACCACCTAGGAGACAGGTGGGCCTGGCCCTGTTCGGCGTTCGCAGATACTTAACACGCTTAACGAGATCTTGGTATTTGATCTGAGTCGGCTACGAGCCTATACGCACTAACCATCTACGTGGGAGTAGTTATGGGTATCCCGACGTCGTGGTATCAGCTGAAGCACTTCAGACGTCAGCGACGGAGCGGCGCGCGCCGGATTGGAACGTAAGCCTGCTCTTGTATTAAGGGGGCTAGTTCTGCTTCCGGCCGCCCACGCAACGTGCAGGTGTGCTATGGGCGATGGGCCCAGACCCCTGTGCGCTTAGGTTTAGACCGGCGTGCTGGCCTCTCTGTTTTGCCTAGGTGGGGCTGCGACGTGTTGATCTTCCGAGGCCGGGCATGACCCAGGAAAGTGTGTCCGGCCAAATGGGATCGAGCGTGTTGGGTTATGTGGTGCACCCCTGCAGGGAAGTTAATCTATTCGAATAGCCGTGATCTTCGGTAACAGGACGACTTGGAGTTGTACCTTGACCTTATGACAACTAGAACTGGATACTTAATAAAACACACCCTTCCAAGTGCCAGATACAACCGGTGGTCGCTCTACCTCAGGGATATGAGGAGGGGATCGCCGGGTAGGATTATGCTATGAGATGCTATTTGGAGATGCTACTTGGAGGACTTCAATCTACTCTCTTATACTTGATGCAAGACGGAGGCTGCCAGAAGCGTAGTCTTCGACAGGATTAGCTATCCCCCTCTTATTCTGGCATTCTGCAGTTCAGTCCACTGATATGACCTCCTTACACATATACCCATGCATATGTAGTGTAGTTCCTTGCTTGCGAGTACTTTGGATGAGTACTCACGGTTGCTTTCTCCCCCCTTTTCCCCTTTCCTTTCTTCCTGGTTGTCGCAACCAGATGCTGGAGTCCAGGAGCCAGACGCCACCGTCGACGACGACCCCTACTACACCGGAGGTGCCTACTACTACGTGCTGCCCGCTGACGACGACCTGGAGTAGTTAGGAGGATCCCAGGCAGGAGGCCTGCGCCTCTTTCGATCTGTATCCCAGTTTGTGCTAGCCATCTTATGGCAACTTGTTTAACTTATGTCTGTACTCAGATATTGTTGCTTCCGCTGACTCGTCTATGATCGAGCACTTGTATTCGAGCCCTCGAGGCCCCTGGCTTGTATTATGATGCTTGTATGACATATTTATGTTTTAGAGTTGTGTTGTGATATCTTCCCGTGAGTCCCTGATCTTGATCGTACACATTTGCGTGCATGATTAGTGTACGATTAAATCGGGGGCGTCACAGTAGCCCCCTCCCCTCCCCCTATAAATACTTGAGGTGTGGGGGCTGCCCAAAGACATGAGTTTTGACCTCTCCCTGGCGCAGCCCTACCTCTCTCCCTTCTCCTCTCCCGCGGTGCTTGGCGAAGCCCTGCTGGACTACCACGCTCCTCCATCACCACCACGCCGTTGTGCTGCTGCTGGATGGAGTCTTCCTCAACCTCTCCCTCTCTTCTTGCTGGATCAAGGCGTGGGAGACGTCACCGGGCTGTACGTGTGTTGAATGCGGAGGTGCCGTCCGTTCGGCACTAGGATCTCCGGTGATTTGGATCACGACGACTACGACTCCTTCAACCCCGTTCTCTTGAATGCTTCCGCTTAGCGATCTACAAGGGTATGTAGATGCACTCTCCTTCCCCTCGTTGCTGGTTTCTCCCTAGATAGATCTTGGTGACACGTAGGAAAATTTTGAATTTCTGCTACGTTCCCCAACAGTGGCATCATGAGCTAGGTCTATTGCGTAGATTCTTTGCACGAGTAGAACACAAAGTAGTTGTGGGCGTTGATTTTGTACAACATGCTTACCGTTACTAGTCAAATCTTGTTTCGACGGTATTGTGGGATGAAGCGGCCCGGACCGACCTTACACGTACTCTTACGTGAGACAGGTTCCACCGACTGACATGCACTTGGTGCATAAGGTGGCTAGCGGGTGCCAGTCTCTCCCACTTTAGTCGGAACGGATTCGATGAAAAGGGTCCTTATGAAGGGTAAATAGCAATTGACATATCACGTTGTGGTTTTTGCGTAGGTAAGAACCGTTCTTGCTAGAAACCCATAGCAGCCACGTAAAACAAGCAAACAACAATTAGAGGACGTCTAACTTGTTTTTGCAGGGTATGCTATGTGATGTGATATGGCCAAGAAGAATGTGATGAATGATATGTGATGTATGAGATTGATCATGTTCTTGTAATAGGAATCACGACTTGCATGTCGATGAGTATGACAACCGGCAGGAGCCATAGGAGTTGTCTTTATTTATTGTATGACCTGTGTGTCATTGAACAACGCCATGTAATTACTTTACTTTATTGCTAACCGGTAGCCATAGTAGTAGAAGTAATAGTTGGCGAGACAACTTCATGAATACACGATGATGGAGATCATGGTGTCATGCTGGTGACGATGATGATCATGGAGCCCCGAAGATGGAGATCAAAAGGAGCAAAATGATATTGGCCATATCATGTCACTATTTGATTGCATGTGATGTTTATCATGTTTATGCATCTTATTTGCTTAGAACGACGGTAGTAAATAAGATGATCCCTCATTAAAACTTCAAGAAAGAGTTCCCCCTAACTGTGCACCGTTGCGAAAGTTCGTCGTTTCGAAGCACCACATGATGATCGGGTGTGATAGATTCTTACATTCACATACAACGGGTGTAAGCCAGATTTACACACGCAAAACACTTAGGTTAACTTGACGAGCCTAGCATGTACAGACATGGCCTCGGAACACAAGAGACCCAAAGGTCGAGCATGAGTCGTATGGAGGATACGATCAACATGAAGATGTTCACCGATGATGACTAGTCCGTCTCACGTGATGATCGGACACGGCCTAGTTGACTCGGATCATGTAATCACTTAGATGACTAGAGGGATGTCTATCTGAGTGAGAGTTCATCAGATGAACTTAATTATCCTGAACACAGTCAAAAGAACTTTGCAAATTATGTTGTATGCTCGCGCTTTAGTTCCACTGTTTAGATATGTTCCTAGAGAAAATATAGTTGAAAGTTGACAATAGCGATTATGCGGACAATAGAAAGCTTATGTCCTTAATGCACCGCTCAGTGAGCAGAACCCCAAACATCGTCTGTGGATGTTGCGAACATCGGACATACACGTTTTGATAACTACGTGATAGTTCAGTTAAACGGTTTAGAGTTGAGGCACCAAAGACGTTTTCGAAACATCGCGGAACATATGAGATGTTTCGAGGGCTGAAATTGGGATTTCAGGCTCGTGCCCATGTCAAGAGGTATAAGACCTCCGACAATTTTCTTAGCCTGCAAACTAACAGAGAAAAGCTCAATCGTTGAGATTGTGCTCAGATTGTCTGAGTGCAACAATCACTTGAATCGAGTGGGAGTTGATCTTCCAGATGAGATAGTGATGTTTCTCCAAAGTTATTGCCACCAAGCTGCTAGAGCTTCGTGATGAACTATAACATATCAGGGATAGATGATCCTTGAGGTATTCACGATGTTTGACACCGCAAAAGTAGCAATCAAGAAGGAGCATCAATTGTTGATGGTTGGTGAAACCACTAGTTTCAAGAAGGGCAAGGGCAAGAAGGGACACTTCATGAAACGGCAAATCAGTTGCTGCTCCAATGAAGAAACCCAAGGTTGAACCCAAACCCGAGACTAAGTGCTTCTGTAATAAGGGGAACAGCCACTGGAGCAGAATTACCCTAGATACTTGGTAGATAAGAAGGCTGGCAAGGTCGATATAAGTATATTGGATATACATTATGTTAATGTGTACTTTACTAGTACTCCTAGTAGCACCAGGGTATTAGATACCGGTTCGGTTGCTATGTGTTAGTAACTCGAAATAAAAGCTACGGAATAAACGGAGACTAGCTAAAGGTGAGCTGACGATACGTGTTGGAAGTGTTTCCAAGGTTGATGTGATCAAGCATCGCGCGCTCCCTCTACCATCGAGATTGGTGTTAAACCTAAATAATTGTTATTGGTGTTTGCGTTGAGCATAGACATGATTGGATTATGTCTGTAGCAATACGGTTATTCATTTAAGGAGAATAATGGTTACTCTGTTTATTTGAATAATACCTTCAATGGTCTAGCACCTAAAAGGAATGGTTTATTAAATCTCGATCGTAGTGATACACATTTTCATGCCAAAAAGGATATAAGATAGTAATGATAGTACCACTTACTTGTGGCACTGCCATGTAAGTCATATTGGTGTAAAACGCATGAAGAAGCTCCATGTTGATGGATCTTTGGACTCACTCGTTTTGAAAAGTTTGAGACATGCGAACCATGTCTATTGGTGTATACGCATGAAGAAACTCCATGCCGATGAATCGTTTAGACTCAATTGATTTTGAATCACTTGAGATATGCAAATCATACCACATGGACAAGATGACTGAAAAGCCTCGGTTTCAGTAAGATGGAACTAGATAGCAACTTGTTGGAAGTAACACATTTTGATGTGTGCAGTCCAATGAGTGCTAAGGCATGCAGTGAATATCGTTATGTTCTTACTTCACAGATGATTCGAGTAGATGTTGAGTATATTTACTTGATGAAACACAAGTCTGAATTATTGAATGGTTCAAGTAATTTCAGAGTGAAGTTTAAGATCTTCGTGACAAGAGGATAGAATGTCTATGATATGATCATAGAGATGTTATGAGTTTTGGCACACAACTAAGACATTGTGGAAATTGTTTCACAGTTAATACCGCCTGGAACACCATAGTGTGATGGTGTGTCCGAACGTCATAGTAGCACCCTATTAGATATGGTGCGTACCATGATGTCTCTTATCGAATTACCACTATCGTTCATGGGTTAGGCATTAGAGATAACCGCACTCACTTTAATAGGGCACCACGTAATTCCGTTGAGACGACACCATTTGAACCATGGTTTGGAGAAACCTAAGTTGTCGTTTCTTAAAAGTTTGGGGCTGCGACGCTTGTGTGAAAAAAGGTTTCAGGTTGATAAGCTCGAACCCAAAGCGGATAAAATGCATCTTCATAGGACACCCAAAACGGTTGGGTATACCTCCTAATTCAGATCCAAAAGCAATAGGGATTGTTTCTTGAATCGGGTCCTTTCTCGAGGAAAGGTTTGTCTCGAGAATTGAGTGGGAGGATGGTGGAGACTTGATGAGGTTATTGAACCGTCACTTCAACAAGTGTGTAGCAGGGCACAGGAAGTTGTTCCAGTGGCACCTACACCAATTGAAGTAGAAGCTTATGATAGTGATCATGAAGTTTCGGATCAAGTCACTACCGACCTCGTAGGGTGACAAGGATGCGTACTACTTCAAAGTGGTACATTAATCCTGTCTTGAAGGTCATGTTGCTAGACAACAATGAACCTACGAGCTATGGAGAAGCGATGGTGGGCCCAAATTCCGACAAATGGTTAGAAGCCATGAAATCCGAGATAGGATCCATGTATCAGAACTAAGCATGGACTTTGGTGGACTTGCCCAATGATCGGCAAGCCATTGAGATAAATGGATCTTTAAGAAGAAGATGGACGTGGATGGTAATGTCACCATCTATGAAGCTCGACTTGTGGCGAAGAGTTTTCACAAGTTCAAGGAGTTGACTACGATGAGATTTTCTCATCCGTAGCGATGCTTAAAGTCCGTCGGAATCATGTTAGCACAAGCTGCATTTATGAAATCTGGCAGATGGATGTCAAAACGAGTTTCCTTACCAGTCTTCGTAAGGAAAGGTTGTATGCGAGACAATCAGAAAGGTTTTGTCGATCCTAAGGATGCTAAAAGGTATGCAAAGCTCCAGCAATCCTTCTAAGGACTGGAGTAAGCATCTCGGAGTTGGAATGTACACTTTGATGAGATGATCAAAGATTTTGGGTGTGTATAAAGTTTATGAGAAACTTGTATTTCCAAAGAAGTGAGTGGGAGCACTATAGAATTTCTGATGAGTATATGTTGTTGACATATTGTTGATCAGAAATGATGTAGAATTTCTGGAATGCATATAGGGTTATTTGAAAAGTGTTTTTCAAGTGAAAACCTAGATTAAGCTTCTTGAACATTGAGCATCAAGATCCATGAGGATAGATCAAAAACGCTAAATGGTACTTTCAAATGAGCATATACCTTGACATGATCTTGAAGGTGTTCAAGATGGATTAGTCCAAGAAGGAGTTCTTGCCTGAGATGTAAGGTATGAAGTTAAGACTTAAAGCTCGACCATGGCAGAAAAGAGAGAAAGGACGAAGGTCGTCCCCTATGCTTTGGACGTAGGCTCTACAGTATGCTATGCTGTGTACCGCACCTGATGTGTGCCTTGCCACATGTCTGGCAAGAGGGTACAAAGGTGATCAAGGAGTGGATCACCAGATAGCGGTTAAAATTATCCTTAGAGGAATAAGGATATGTTTCTCGATTATGGAGGTGATAAAGAGTTCGGCGTAAAGGGTTATGACGATGCAAGCTTTAACACCTATCCGAATGACTCTGAGTAGCAAACCGGATACGTATAGTGGAGCGACCATTTGGAATAGCTCCAAGTGGAGCGTGGAAGCAGCATTTACAATATGACGTAGAGAATTGCAAAGTACATGCAGATCTGAATATTGCAGACCCGTTGACTAAAACCTCTCTTGCAAGCAAAACATGATCAAACCCTAGAACTCATTGAGTCTTAATCACATGATGATGTGAACTAGTTTAGTGACACTAGTAAACTCTTTGGATGTTGGTCACATGGCGATGTGACCTGTGAGTGTTAATCACATGGTGATGTGAACTAGATTATTGACTCTAGTGCAAGTGGGAGACTGTTGGAAATATGCCCTAGAGGCAATAATAAATTAGTTATTATTATATTTCCTTGTTCATGATAATCGTTTATTATCCATGCTATAATTGTATTGATAGGAAACTCAAATACATGTGTGGGTACATAGACAACACCACGTCCCTAGTAAGCCTCTAGTTGACTAGCTCGTTGATCAATAGATGGTTATGGTTTCCTAACCATGGACATTGGATGTTGTTGATATCGGGATCACATCATTAGGAGAATGATGTGATGGACAAGACCCAATCCTAAGCCTAGCACAAAGATCGTAGTTCGTATGCTAAAGCTTTTCTAATGTCAAGTATCTTTTCCTTAGACCATGAGATTGTGCAACCACCGGATCCCGTAGGAATGCTTTGGGTGTACCAAACATCACAACGTAACTGGGTGGCTATAAAGGTGCACTACAGGTATCTCCGAAAGTGTCTATTGGGTTGGCACGAATCGAGACTGGGATTTGTCACTCCGGTTAACGGAGAGGTATCTCTGGGCCCACTCAGTAGGACATCATCATAATGTGCACAATGTGATCAAAGAGTTGATCGCGGGACGATGTGTTAGGGAACGAGTAAAGGGACTTGCCGGTAACGAGATTGAACAAGGTATCGGTATACCGACGATCGAATCTCGGGCAAGTACAATACCGTTAGACAAAGGGAATTGAATACGGGATCGATTGAGTCCTTGACATCGTGGTTCATCCGATGAGATCATCGTGGAACATGTGGGAGCCAACATGGGTATCCAGATCCCGCTGTTGGTTATTGACCGGAGAACGTCTCGGTCATGTCTGTGTGGTTCCCGAACCCGTAGGGTCTACACACTTAAGGTTCGATGACGCTAGGGTTATAAAGGAAGTTTGTATGTGGTTACCGAATGTTGTTCGGAGTCCCGAATGAGATCCCGGACGTCACGAGGAGTTCCGGAATGGTCCGGAGGTAAAGATTTATATATGGGAAGTCCTGTTTTGGTCACCGGAAAAGTTTCAGGTTTTTCCGGTAACGTACCGGGACCACCGGGAGGGTCCCGGGGGTCCACCAAGTGGGGCCACCAACCCCGGAGGGCTGCATGGGCCAAGTGTGGGAAGGGACCAGCCCCAGGTGGGCTGGTGTGCCCCCCCCACAGGGCCCAAGGCACAAGGAAGTGGGGGAAGGGGGCAAACCCTAGGGCAGATGGGCCCTAAGGCCCACCCTAGGTGCACCTCCCCCCTCTCCCCTTCTGGCCGCCACCCAGATGGGATCTGGGGGCTGCCGCCACCCCTGGGGAGGGAACCCTAGAGGGGGCGCAGCCCCCTCCCCTCCCCCTATAAATACTTGAGGTGTGGGGGCTGCCCAAGACATGAGTTTTGACCTCTCCCTGGCGCAGCCCTACCTCTCTCCCGTGGTGCTTGGTGAAGCCCTGCTGGACTACCACGCTCCTCCATCACCACCACTCCGTTCTGCTGCTGCTGGATGGAGTCTTCCTCAACCTCTCCCTCTCTCCTTGCTGGATCAAGGCGTGGGAGATGCCACCGGGCTGTACGTGTGTTGAACGCGGAGGTGCCGTCCGTTCGGCACTAGGATCTCCGGTGATTTGGATCACGACGAGTACGACTCCTTCAACCCCGTTCTCTTGAATGCTTCCGCTTAGCGATCTACAAGGGTATGTAGATGCACTCTCCTTCCCCTCATTGCTGGTTTCTCCCTAGATAGATCTTGGTGACACCTAGGAAAATTTTGAATTTCTGCTACGTTCCCCAACATGATGCGCGTTTCTCTCGTACACGTATGCGTGTGTGTGCGAGGCGTTGGCTCTAACTGAACCCGAGCGAGGCGTTGGGATCTAACTGAACCCGAGCGATTGCGCTGCAGGCTACGCGTTACTGAACCCGAGCGATCGATCGATGGCTGTTAACTGAACCCGATGGAGCGATTCCTTCGCTACTGCTGCTAACTGAAGCCGATCGATTGGATGAACAGTGAGCGTTGCAGGGGGGAGGGTTGGATGAACAGTGAGCGGTGGCGTTGCCTCTGGATGAACAGGACCCCGTGGTGTGGAGGGCTGGATGAACAGTAGACGATGGAGGGGTGGCCGTGGAGGGGTGGTTGAATAGGACCCTGTGGTGTGGAGGGCTGGATGAACAGTAGACGGTGGAGGGGTGGTTGAACAGTAGCCGGTGGAGTAGCGCACGGTGGAGGCTGGATGAACAGGAGCCCGTGGAGGCTGGAGGAGGTCGACGGTAGCCCGTGGAGGCTGGAGGAGGTCGACGGTGGAGATGAACAATATCCCGTGGAGTCCCGTTTTGCGGTACGCCACACCCCTCCCGATGAACAGGACCCCCGTTTCGACCGTAGGAGGCCCGTTTCCTCTGTTTTGCGGTACGCTACACCCCTCCCGATGAACAGGACCCCCGTTTCGACCGTAGGAGGTCTGTTTCCTCCGTTTTGCGGTATGCCACACCCCTCCCGATCAACAGGACCCCGTTCCAAATGTGGCCGGTCGAACACAAGGCCGTTTCCTCCGTTCTGTGGTATGCCAGGCCTCGTTTCCATCGCCTGTTCCGTCCAAGCCAGTTGGGTCCCACGCGTTCTGTTGCATCCTGATGAACATGACGCATTCCGTTGCCTCCCCATGAACATGACGCATTCCGTTGCCTCCCCATGAACATAACAACGACTCTGTTTCTCTGTTCCGACCTAGCCATGTACGTATGCACGAGTAGGCGTTCGAGACCCTGCCCGTATGTACGTACGTGGCCGTATTTTCTTTCTTGCACCCTCGCCGCTGTACATACGTGTACATGCTACGTGCGCGCCTCTACTACGACACGTGCGCGCCTCTACATCGACCAGTATGTACGTACACGTTCATGACCAGAATGACAATGCTACGTACGCTTCGACCAGGTGGGTCCCGACTGTCAGGCACTTCCTTGCCTGCGAAGATTTAGCTGGTGGGTCCCAGCGGTCAGGGGGACGAATTGTTTTGTTTTTTGCCCGGACGCACTTCCTTGCGTGCAAAGATGTAGCTGGTGGGTCCCAGCAGTCAGGGGGCGAATCGTTTTTTTACCCGGACGCACTTCCTTGCGTGCGAAGATGTAGCTGGTGGGTCCTAGCAGTCAGGGGGAAACGTTTTTTTCATGAAATACAGTGGCCCGTCCGGTGGGTCCCCGCAGTCAGGTGGAGGAATAATTATTTTGCGCATAATAAGGAGGCACTTCCTTGCAGCCGCCGTGGACCCAGCTGTCAGCCTCTCCACGCACGGTACTCTTCTGATGGAAGTCGGTCATTGACCACATTGACCACGCCACACCGAGAGGACCACGACGGTGGATGACGGCGAGGCCTAGGAAGGGGACAACGCGGAACCGGGGAAGACGCAGAAGTGGATGCCCACGCGAAGAGGAGTACGAGGGTGAGGTTGCCGTCGCCGCAGAATAACAGGGGGTGTGGGTGAGTAGAGGGATGGCCTGGCCAGCGGTGGGAGTAGTAGGGGCAGTGAGGCCTCCGCGGCATCACAGCCGTCCACGGGAGGCAGGAGCACGCGGCACGACCGGCGCTGCTTTGGGCGGCTAGAGCACGAAGACCAGAGGTTGAAGAAGGACTACGGCCGTTGGATGGACATCGTACGGTCACTGGAGCTAGAGTCGTTCATATTGACTAAGTTGACAAAGCCCTCCGTCCCTGGAAACTTAGTAGGCCCACAAGTCAGCCTCCCGCCAAGGTGAGTCCCAGCTAGCAGGGGGAGTATTCATTTTTTGTGCGTAATAAGGAGGCATTTCCGGTGGGTCCAAGCTGACAGCGGGGGGAACGTTTTTTTCATGAAATACAAAGACCCTTCCGATGGGTCCCAGCTATCAGGTGGATGAATCATTATTTTGCACGTAATAAGGAGGCATTTTCCTGTGTGGGCCCCTACTATTAACCTCTTCCGATGGCTGTTGTTTGTTAACCATGTTGACCTCGCCGCGCCAAGAGCACAAACGCGGTGGACGAGGGCGGGGCCCAGGAAGAGAACCACCCGGAACCAGCGAAGCCACCGCAGCGGATGCCCACGCTGAGGGGAGAACAAGCGCTGACTGGTCGGCTGCGGGGTGAGGCTGACGTCACCGAAAAATAACAGGATGTGTGGGTGGTAAGAGGGATGGCCTGGCGGCAGCATAGCCAGCCACGGGAGGAGGGAGCAGGCAGTCCCGCCGGCGCTGGTTTGGGCGGCTGGAGTAGGAAGATCAGAGATTGAAGAAGCACGGCGGCCGTTGGATGGACATCCAACAGTCACTGCTGTGTGTTGACTAAGTTGACAAAGCCTTGCGTACGCGTCAAAAAAAATTAGGACAGCGTCATCGTCAACCTAGTAGGCCCAGAAGTTAGCCTCCAAATCTGTGGAAAACAGCATACAACCCATTAGCCATTATTTCCAATAATTTACAGCCCATTTGCTAATTCTTAAGGATATTTGAAGCCCATATTCTTTTTATTAGCATTTACAGACCATATATTCTGGGCACTGCTAAAAAAATCAACGAAATTTTGAATATTTTGGTGGGGTCCGAACTCTTTTAATCACGAAATTTCGAGTCATGTTAAAAATAGTTTTCAAAAAATCATATCAAAATAAAATTCAAAAAACAATTCTCCGCAAAAAAATGAATGAAATTTAGAATCTCAACTAGCAAGATGCCCGTTCGTTGCACGGAACATGAAGATGCATTTGTATGAGTAGTTTATCTTATGGGTGAAAAGATGATATTTTAATGTAATTGGCAGTTGGCTTTGGTTTTTATAAGAGTAGAGAGTAGAGAAATCCTGAAAAAAATGATATTTTAATGCAATTGCCGGTTGGCTTTGGTTTAAAAATTTACAGCCCATTTCTTACAACTTATAGCCCGTTTTCTAGGGAAGCCCATCTCTTATCCCTCCTCGTCTTGAAAGATTTGCAGCCCAACAGGGCTGAGAAAAGCAAGTAGGCCTCAGTTTTGGTATTCTCCAAAAAAAAGAATTGGGCTAGCCAATTTCAGAAACAAAAAAATATCAACTGGGCTCGTCATGTGCTTAATAAAAGCATAAGCGTGGGCTAGACAGGCCACAGCCCCCGCACATCGCGCAGTTGAGCTCCGTCTCTGAAACTGAAAAACAACTGGGCGAGCTGCTGGGTCCCTGGTGTTATCCGTTCATTGTGTAATTTTCTTGTTTATTGACTACATTGACAATGGCGTGGAACCTAGTTGTCAAACAATTAGGAGGAAGTATTGTTTTGGCTTGTAATAACGAGGCACCTGCTTGTGAAATGCAATGACCCTGGTGGGTCCCTACTGTTAGCCTCTCCACGTACAGTCATCTCCTGATTCCTCTTGGTTGTTGACCATGTTGACAACACTAGATGGTGGCGAGCATAGCGAGCTAACCAAGGTGGAGAACGACGGCAATGCCTCGGACGGGAACGAACAACAGCCATGGAAGATGCGGCAGTGTAGTGGCAGGTGGAGGGGAATACACGGGCAACAACATGCAAGTCAAGCATACAAATGGTACAAAAAGCCCAAGGATTAATTGTTCATCAAATTTTTAGACAAAACCCAGATTGAACATGACAGTAACATCTAACCCAACCACTCTTTTTTGCAGTCACAAACAAATGGATCGGTCTGATCCATAAAATCAACATCCTGTGCAAAAAAATTTATTTTAGGATGTCTACAACTTGTTGTAAATAGAAGCCGAGCACGTTTAGAAGCCCATTTTTCCACCTAAAACTTCTTTTTTTGCTGTTCAACATGTTTGTCCGTGAGAAATCTCTTGCTGTAAAATTTAAGCCTCATGGACAATAGTAACCTCACATTCAACAAGAAGAATGTGAAAAAGCTTCTGTTTGCCTGGTTGGATGCATATCGTCCCATCGTTATTGTCCTCAAACGAATGTCACGAGAACTGAGAAAATCGTTGTGCTTATTACGCCAATGATTGGTTATATGTTTTTCTCCATGTGGTTCTGCCTAAGTAGACATGAAGATTGAAAACAGTTAAGGTCTGAAAAAAGAGTATGTCAAAAGAACGACAGCTGAACAGTTAATTCTAGTACAATATATATGAGCTTTCAATGTGCATGAAATCATCACCTCTATGTATAAATTCTCCAGAGATTGAAAGCATCGCAGCAAGCCAATAATTATGTCCAGATCAAAACTATACATTCCGATATATATGATCTTGACAGAATCTAGCAGCATTGATAGGCTATCAATGGACGAACTCTTCATTGAGCATATAACATAATATTAGTACCCAAAGTGTACTCCAAGATGATATAAAACTTATGCGCACAAATGAAAAATGTAGCATATGATTACAAATGTGTAGATGATAATATACGGTACCTGAAAAGGTGATGAGACAAACACCAACTCCTTGTGATTATTAAACGGGTCACGAATTACACCCAAGGTCTCCAGTTTGGGTGTAGAGACGATAGTTATTTCTGAAGGTGTGTAACAATTATCAAGGAGCAACCTTTCAAGTGAAGGGGCATCTTTGATGATGAGCTGCTGTCCTTCAAAACAAATTCCAATGCTTTTAGGGTGAGGCGACTTTATTTGGAGATAACTGATACCGATTTCTATTCCCAAAACAATCAGCAAGCGCTCCAGGGCAGGGCAACTGGAGTGGATGATGCTGTGTAGTGAGGCCTCCGATAGATAAACCACCACAAGCGAAAGTTTTTTTAGCAGTGGGAGTCAAAGCATTTGTACCAGATCGTCTGGTAGATGGCACCGGCGAAGGTGGCGGTGTGGAGAGAGGAGGAAAATCGGGAGATGGACAACGGTGGTGTGGGCATGAATTCTCGGTATGTTCGTGGTATGAAACTTTCGTGGTAATGGTAGAACTCAAACTGCTGGAGTTTTCCGAATTCAGGGGATGTCAGCCAAGCGTCCACCTTGCCGGGTATGGACAGCAGGTAGCTTGTCAGGATGCAGAGGCATTGAATGGGGCCCTGTTGGTGAGAAGAGACAATGGCTCTGATGAGATCAAATTCAGCAAGGACAGATATCTGACGACAGTCGAGATTGAGGGGTGCGGTGCGCCATAGAGGGCGCCATCGAGTTGAGAGGACCTGTGTGCGGCAGCAATCCTTGGTGGGGAGAAGCGAGATGATCTCCTCAAGGATAACGTCCGGGAGATCGCTGATGCGGTCCACCGGATATTCCACTGGTTCCTCAGATCCGGGTGGGGTAGGGTGGGGGGCTCGCCGCTTCTCCCTGCGCTACTGGGTGCGGGATCTACAACCAGCATCGCCGCTGGTGGGAGCCTCATCTTCTTGGCGCTGGGGCCAGCCGACTCCATTTTCCTTGTGGGTGTCGCGCCGAGATCACGGGTTTGAGGAGAGTAGCCAGAGACAAGCCTAGTGGCAGTGCGAGTGGGGAAGAAGGAGGGCTGGGGATTTCTGTAGGAGTGGAAGAAGAGGAGCAGACATTTTCTGTAGGGTTATTTAAATCTATGCCCCTCGTCTCTTAGTTGTGCTCACTTTTCCCCATTCGTTAACTTTTTACTCACTTTTCCCCATGACTCAAAATTTTTGCCTTCACATTTTCCTCACTTTTCCCCCTGAAAAGTTGCTCAAAACCAAGGCAAAATGAGCGAGTGGGGAAAACTGAGCACAACTAAGGAATTGGGGGCACAGATGGAATAACCCCTTTTCTGTACGAGTGAGGAAGAAGGTGAGCAGGGGCCCGCTGCACTAACTACTCGCTTTTTCCCAAGAACCGCTCTCTTCTTTTGCGTTGCTGCATGACTGGCCATGCATGCAGGATGCATGTGCCCGCCGGCCACTGCATGCGCCCGGTTTGTTACTAGGCCTATTTAATAGGGTGGTTATGGAGTAAATTAAGGAGATTTATTTTATCTATGTGCATCCACCAAATTAGAGGATGCGGTACTGGATGCATACACTCACATTAAGCTAACATTCAGAAGAACAAAAGTTCAGCATGTCTATGCATCTCAATGATTCACCATACTATAACCAATATACAAAACTGTGAGAAGGTGTGGAAATAAGAAAATCGGTCGATGCTTCTCTGAGCAAAGGGCCTCCCTGCGCATGCATTAATTTCTTGGGCATGCTTGTTTCTTCTCAATGTTGCGAGCACTTTGAGCATGTTGGCAACTCCACAGCTAGCTAGCTTCCTCATCTTGCAATTGATGCTGACACATTTGCAGCAAACACATGAGGCAATAGAGATGACTCAACATGGGTCCATACTTTGCAGTTCCCCTGATATCATATTCATTGTCCTGAATCTGAAAAGATAGGAAACCAATAGCTATAATTAAACGGTGTTGCAAAACAGTAGCACATATCAATAGCTCGGCATGACAAAACACGATCATCTAGATGAAGGGGATGCTGACCTGCCTGAGGAAGATTACATATAATTTCATAAGTCCTTGGTTGATTTCCACCTTCAGTTGCACTGCTTGTTTGCTCCTCCACACATGACAGGATTGTTCCGCACTGCATTCAGCAAGTCAACGTACGAATAAGCTAATTTCATCTTGCGGTGGTCATTGTACCTAGTTACGAATGTAGGAATACACGGAGCACCACGAGGTTAGCTGACAGCAGGTAGATGCAGCCATATAAATTTTGTGCGGTGCTACCAAAATTGAGGTTTGTATCCCTTCCTATTATGAAAATTCTTCTTGAAGTTGGTAGAATGTGACGGCGTGTTCTTTGCGTCAAACTTGCCTTTCCCCTGAGATTTGTTCTTGTTGTATTGGGGCTGGTTGGGCTGGAAGTTCTTCTCGTGTACCATGTGGGCACTAGAAGCTCCCTCGGTGACCCGAGCACATGAGTCTTCTGCTCCCGCCTTCTCCTCAAAATCAAGAGTGCTAATGAGATCCAAAACAGAAAACTCATTTCTCTTGTTTTTCAGAGAAGTAGAAAAATTGTTCCACGAAGGTGGAAGCTTGGCAATGATGGTCCCAGCAACAAATTTGTCCGGCAACACACACTTAAGTACTCAAGTTCCTTACAGAGTGACTGTATCTCATAAGTCTGCTGAACAACAGAGCGCTCATCAGTCATCTTGTAGTCACAGAATTGCTCCATGACGTACAACTCGTTGCCAGCGCCCGAGGTCCCAAACGTGGCCTCGAGCGCAGCCCACATGTCTTTGCCGCTGTCAAACAACATATACGAATCCGCAATGGAATCGCCAAGAACACTCAGCAGGGCGGCTTTGAAGAGGGTATCCATGTTCTGAAAAGCTTCCTGCTGTGTAGGATTAAGATCACCCTCAGGCTTACCCTTAGTGGCGTCATAGCAGTACATGATCTGAAACCAATATACTGCTCTTGTGCGCCACCTTTTATATTTCACCCCCTTAAAAGTAGGCGGCTTCAAAAGTGCAGCAAAACCACTCGGAGTAAATTGCCCGTGATCAGGTTTTTGGATTGGATTGTTGAATATATGAGCAATTTAGTATGAGATTTAATCTGAATCAGTAGTAAATAGATCATGACGACAATTGCAAACATCAAAGTAATGATGCGGACTAAACCAGGATGACAGAATCACATACTGTACAGCGGGAGCAGAACCGATGTGGTTGATGTTGTCACTCATGTTGTTGATGAAGAGGTTACCGAGGTCGGGGAAGAAGGCTGTCGTTGAGGAAGTCGTCGCTGGCAGCAGTCACAGGAGTGTGCTCCCCAGAAACCTGATCGCCCCTCTCCTATACAGGATCACGAAAGGCGGGGTTCGGAGGACCGCTGTCCCTTCTTGCAGTGCACACCGGAAGGAGGGCTGGAGAAGAATTGCGTGGCGGCGCTAAGATCTGGAACGGTGCGAAACCATATGATACAGCGGCGGCTAGGGTAGAACATGTCAGGTTGGAGTATAATAGTAGGCCTTTGGCCCCTAAACCCCATGTCCAAGTCAATAATAGCTCAAACAAAAGTCAATAATAGCCCCACCAAGGTTTATCTCAAAAAAATGGAGTAATTAAGGCGTCCGTTAGTCCCTTTAGTATAAATACAATATCATTAATAATGGCCCCACCTTTTGTCTCACAAAGTAGAGTATGTTGGAGTACAACCGGCTACATGTTTACAATCTGCTTCTCTTCTCTCTCCTTCAACTAATCACAAATACTATATTTAAATCCATATAGCCTGGTTATGTCATCTAATTATAGTACTTGCTCTAAAAGTTACTATCCACTGTGTAGTCTGGAATGCCGGGCGTGCAGCGGGCGGTGCCCTCGGTCGGCGCACCGCTTCAACGGCGGAAGCAGTGAGAGGTCGCGTCGCCCTGACTTGCCATCAATGTGGAGCGGCGGGCTCATGAGCTGGCGTCGGGCGGGAAGCGCGCGTGGGAGGGGGGAGGGGTTTTTGTTGGGCCAAGAAGGCGAGAAGCCAACTTGGGATCGGTCCGGACGGGGAAATATCATGTGCTCCCATACTCTGCATATGACACTAGTCTATGTTACTTCTCCCTCCTTTCCGGTTTATAGAGATTTTTAGAGTAACATAGTAATATGTTACAGTACAAGTTACTCCCCACTATGACTAGCCTTGGCCTCTCCCAATGCTTCACCATGTATAACTGCTAAGCCTGCCACGTAGGCATAAAATATGATGTGGCACCAATAAACTAAGCACCTATGCATTGAACACTTGAGTTACTAAGCCATTTAATGCACTTAGCACCTCATCTAAAGAGCATTAATAGTATAGCCAGCTGCTGGCTATAAGCCTACAGCCCATCTTATAGTCAACATGCACAAAGTGCCTAGGAGCACGTGCTAGAGCTGGCTCTTCAAGAAGAGCCCGCTTACCTTCTCTCTCCTCTTCTCTTAGCAGAAATATACTACTGTTTATTCCTTATAGCCCACTGACTCGGCTCTATTGTACTTGCTCTAAGCAAATCTAAGCACTTGCTAGCACCCCCTTGACCGTGGGCCTTGACGGTGTACGTCACCTTGTGTCTCATAATTTTCCTCGTCATCATCTGAGTCCTAGAAGATCTCACCCACATCATCATTAGCATGCAGCCGCCTTGATAGACAACATGTGCAGAAGGAGTAGAGGCGACTGGGGACGGACCACCACCACGTCATGGGCACTCCGTATGTGCTCGTGTGCGTGCAACGTGCTTGTTTTTCCATCGGTGCTAGCTCTAAGGCCGAGCCTGCAGTCATCTTCGTCTCCGACTAGTAGTTGAGCAACGACGACAAAGAGGTGCTGCAAGAGATGCGTATGCGCCATTGCGTGCGAGCTTCGCCGTAGCACGACGAACCGGACGTCGCCGCGGATGGTGCACGCCTCCATGCAGCCGAGTGTGTGCGCATGCATGTGTTATTCACGTGCATTCTGCGGCCGAGCGTGTGTGCATGCACGTCTTGTGTACGTGCGTTGTGTGATCCATGCTGTGCGCGTAGGTGCATGAGTTGGATCGGATGGGATGGAGTTAGTGCGTTGGCTTGTGTACATATTTTAGAGTGTAGATTCACTCATTTTGTTTCGTATGTAGTCCCTTATTGAAATATCTAAAAAGACTTATATTTGGGAACGGAGGGAGTATAAAACATCTTCAACTTAGCATCCTGATGTACCATTTCTAGTGGTTAGCGAAAATTTCATGTTCTTTTAGTTGTTTATAGGTGGGCAGGCGGCAAAAAAGGGGAAAACACGCAAGGTTCCTTGTAGGCGCTCCACCGCGAGGTTCCTTGCTCCTCCTCGGTCGTCGGGAATCTATGCTCTTCAACTATTCTCTTTTACATGAGCTTTGTTCATCCTTTTCCCAACACGCGAGACATCTAACACCAAGGTGCACGTGTCATGCAAGAAAATTGAGATAATCAGATAAGCAGTGCGTAAGTGAGTCGTGCGGGGGGAGGGGAAGCGGGGGGAAACCCTTTTCCGTAAGTGAGTCGTGCACTTCGATGGCACCTACGCAATATTTTTTCTCCTCGATGGCACGTGAATGGCACGTGAATAGTGCACGTACTCAACGACGAAGCACGGGATGGTAGCAATGACATGGTCAGCCCTTTTTTGGAGAGAGTACGTACTACTAGTAAATAACTTTGATGTGTCGAGTCAACTCGCAGAACGACGAGAAGCTTGATTATGCCTTCTCCCTCGCCAATGCGTGCGCGGTGGCTCGCAGCACGAGGAGAAACTTTTGCTTACAAGCGGTGGACGTGCAGCAGTTCATTTGGTGTCAGATTGCCAGAAGCACTATTGTAGAACCATTGACTTCCCGAAGAGGCGAAGAGCCAAGCGCAAGGTCACCTACTAACCTTAGGCTAGGCATAGTGGGAGTAACATAAGTAGGGGTACCTCCTTTTTTTTATTCTAGAAACAACCACACGCAAATATCAAGGTGCTGGTTACGTAGAACAAATTTCCTGCAGTCCGTGCTCAGCCCTCCTCTATCTCTCTTCTCAGCGAGCCAGCGGACGCACGGAGCCCATCGTTTGTTTGCTCACATGCGACCCCACATGTCAGTGAAAACGCAAGAGGACCCACTGAACCTGCACATCTTTCACCTTGACGTGCTGGTGATGAAAAACAAATCCAAGAAAGATCTTTGGTGGCCGCTTTTGGAGTTACTCAAGAGTAGTAAGATTCTATTTACAGTTTAACCCAAGATGCACATCTCGTGGCTTCAACTACCACTATATTTTCTTTCATGACACGACCTGGATGCTGGATGTCCCACGTGTCGGCAAAAGGAGGAAGAACCCAACGACATCTTCGGTTGTGCTCTCGGATTAGACTAGTTGTGCTAACTTAAAAAATTTATTGTGTACTCCCTTCGTTCCAAAATACTTGACTTCCATTTTTCCAAAAATTGATGTACCTATATACTAAAACATGTCTAGATACATATATATTTTGACAAATAGAAGGCATGTATTGTGCAACGGGGGGAGTAGAATGGATGCAAGTTTTTGTATTGGGAAGAAGAGTACATCCATATATTGATAGAGCGCAATTTAGTAGATGTTCTATCACTTTTAGCTGGCACAGAGGCTATAGATGAGATTAGTGCACTTGTTGATACTCCTACTTGGTATGCTTGTTGCTGCTTAGACGTAGAGAAAAACGGACCGGAGGGAGTACTAGAATAGAGGCTAGACATGATACTAGATGCGAGGAAGCAACGTCTACTTATTTACACTCGAAGAAGAAAGAAGCACGCAAGATCGAGCCTCCTTAGATCAACAATGAATTCATCAAGAAGGCACTAATCCAACTTACAGGAGTAGTAAAATGTATTTTTGTGGTTCTTGTTTTCTTTGGTCTTACTTTTCTAGTCAAAATTATCATTGGAGTTCATGCAAAATAGAGGTCCATTTGGGGTCATGCGTTACAGTTAGCCTTACAAGTGGGACCACAGTTAAGGAAACCGACTATCGACAAACCCCCACCTCGCCCACCGCGCGATGTCTGAGTTAGGGAAACAATGAGGTTGAAGAGATTGCTCTAGCACGGACTCCAAGAAATATGGTGTCAGATGGAAGTCGTGCTGGTGGCGTGCGCCGTACTCCTGGATGTGAATGCTTGTTCTGGCCCATGCCACCCTACTACTCCTACTACTTACTATATAGTACTACTAGTATCGAGGATTCGAGGTGCTGGTTATGTAGTACAATATGGCTACAGTAAAAACACCCGCACAACACACGAAGCATGTGAAGCTAGTACAAATAGTGTACTACTATTGTTGATTGGCCTCATCCGATAACCTGTTGCAATGCACGTACAATTATGTATTCGGAAAATATTTTTTTGCCTCGTCGCACCACTCACTCACAGAAGCGACTCGAAAGCCATTCATAAATTTAGTAAGTTTATCACAGGCATATCATTTTATTACATACAACAGGTCATCAACCCACATCGATCGACAACGAGGATACATTATAAATACTAAAGTTTTCACCACACAACAAATAACAAGCAATGAAATGAACTTCAACTCAACCATTCCTCGGTGTTGGAAACGCTTGCTTTGAACCACAAGTGATTCTCTGGGACGGGCCATCCATTGTCAATCTGGAGAGCAACGCGGGACTGATCATCTAGGCTGAAGCGGCCTACTATATCAGTACCAGGGTAGGGAACCACCCAAATGTCTGAGGTATATACACAGTTGCTTCTCATAAATGGTAGTAACGTTGTGTCAACAGTAGTTGGATCGCCTTTCACCATCATTGGATAGTTTTGTCCAAGGAAGAGCGAGTTTTCTCCAAGACTATCAATTCTGTACCAGGGAGAAGGAGTTGGCGCTAGCACACTAGTATCCATCCCGAATACCATGCAACGGGTGTTGGAATAGGTCCTGAGAGTGCGACCATGGGAGACTACACTTGCTTCCTTAGCAGTAACATCATCAGTGGGCTGTATACACACAAGAAGAGGTGATCCATCGGAATTAGTTGCCAGGCGCCACAAAGTATATGGGTGCTGCTCGTCCTCATGCTCGTGATCATCACCATCGTCATCTCCCCCTTGGTTATAAAAAATTTCAAGTATGGGTGGTGGAATGTTCACAGGACCTTGGAAACAGAAGAAGAAGGTTAATTAGTAAAGGGAAACTTGCTAACCCGCATGCATGTGGATGAAACAATTATAATTACGGTGGAAGACAAACGTACCGAAACTACAATGATTCCATGCAAAAAACAGTGCCACGAGTGGTGGCAGCAAACACAAGGCCCTCATATTCAATTGCATCACAATACTCATCCGTGTACAGAAACTGATTTTTAAGCAATATCCATCGAGTCAAACCACCAAGGACGGCAACAAGCTTGTCGAAGATAGCAACAACTTCATAGTTGTTGTAATTCCAAGAGTGGTTGGGAACTCGACAAATTGCTATCTTCTGTAGAAGACAGTCACCATGATTGTATTTGAACGTGCGTCCAATACCGGTGTGCTCAACCTCTGGGCAGTCTGCTGAGATTTTTGGAAGTGGAACCCGGTCACGAGTGTACACATTCACAAGTTCCCACTCGTAGTTGGACCCAATGTAAACAACCCAATCTCCATTTGCGCCTGCCCAAGCCTTGCCCTCAAGCGATGTCATCTTAACATCATACATATCATTATCAAGGGGCATCAACTTGCACAGGGCGAGGCCTCCGTCGTGACGGCGCTAGTCATCAGGGTCATGGCGAAGAAGATAGGGGAGATCAAACCACTCCTTGACTCTTGGGTTCCTTGTAATGATGTTATTAGTTGAGTCAAGAATGGGCTTGAACGAACCTGCCATGCTAGCCTAGGTGATGACGTCGCACCGATCAATGAGTTCCTCCACAACGTCATCTTTCAGATCGGGGCAAGAATAACGGGGTCATTTCCGTCCTGTTCGCTCCATGGAGAAGATGATCGAACAATGGCAGAAGAAAGGGTGAAGGGCTGAAGGAAAATGGAGGAGGGAGAGGAAGAGCGTGCGACAGCAGTTCCAAATCGAGAGGGAAAGGCGAAGAGTCGGTGGACGGTTGCCAGTTTGCCACGGTTCACGAAGGGGCGCCCCGGCCTACACGTCGGTTCGGAAATACTACTACTACTCGCCGTCGTCTCACTGATATGTTGCAACGGGACCACATGTCAACGAAACATGGTGTGTTATTTCTCGTGCAAAATGTGATCTGGCCGCGTTGGCCCGAGGTGCCGCATTAGTTTTTTTTGAAAGTTTGCCGCATTAGTTATCGACCTTTATTTTTTTTAACATGCAACCTGAATGGATAGCTCCTGTGGTCATCACACGTGAGCGGATATAGTGATGGTTGATTCGCCCGAGCAACTTATTACTGTGGGAATATGGGAGTACCAGCAGATTCAAGGAACAGAGAAATGATGGTTGCTTCGTCTGAGCAACTTACTGTGGCGAAGGTGGGGCTCTATGATTTGACTGCTCACTAGTCATTACTACTGCGGTGCAATAACCGGGGTGAATCTTTCCCTGAAGTTGTGTTGTGCACTCAATATTGCTGCATGGCAGGTGGAGCCGGATGAAGGATGTCCAACATGTCGGCAAAACGAAGTTGAATTGTTTCTGGCATTGCTATCAATCCTTCAGGATTTGTTTATATGTACGCATAATTTTGATGAAATTGTACTGTGATGCTATGAAGGTTTCAACTCTGGTTCCCGCAGGAAAAAAAGGTTTCAACTTAGGATTCATGTGTCTTGCCTCGAGATTGTCTCGTTACAACATTCCATCAAATACAAATGAAACTACCATGGCTAATGCATCTCAATGGTTCGTAGACCAGCGCCAATATTCACATTACAACTGAAGACAAAGTTGTGAGAAGGTGTACAAATAAAGAAAAAAATATAATTGATCGATGCTGTTCGTAGGCATGGCTCCATTTCCTTGGCATAGTGTTCATTGCTTGGCAGCTAGTTTCACCCAACTCTGTAGCAAAAAAGAGGTGTATGAGGGACACCACAATCCGATCATTTTGTGCAGCTCCACTAACATCGGGCGGACCATCCCTGTTTGCAAAGATATCCAGTCAGTGTGATTACAATAATAGTGGAACTTGATGATGAAACATAACACACATAAATAGAAGCTGATCACCTCTACGATCTCTCTTTAGGACTAACTTCTTGTTGGAGAAGATTAGGCACGGAGTTGGATGAGGAGGATAGCAAAACCAATCTCCCTTTCCGCAGTCCCACAGAAATGTAAAAACGTTGTCCGTGTGACATTTTGGCGGAACTGCACAAAACACTCTTCAGAAAAGTGATTTTTGCAGTTCACCAAAAGGTCGCAATAGCAACAAGGTGAAAATGGATATCCCTGTTTTCAAAAGGAGGTCGAAAGGAAACAATTACTGCCCAATAACACGAGTTGAATACACATACGCCGACAAAAAAGAAGCATATTCCATGCAAAAAGGGAAAGATAGCACATGGTGGTTTATCAAAAATGGTTTGAGGACGAGATTGCAAGATGGAAAGTACGCCGGACGAGATACGATTTAAGCAAACAACTAAAGAAGATCCACATGCACCAACATGTGAACATGGGCAGTGGAGCAAGGCCGGAGGAAGCTGTACCTGAGTGTCGTCGGGATGTTACTAGGAGGGCACCGGCGGCCGGGATCTGCCCATACTGCGGCAGCGAGCAAGTGGTAAAGGCCCTACCACGCCGGAGCTTGGTCAGAGAGAACGCCGGGTACCATAGATCGGGACGAGCTGCATCAACACCGTCGAACGGAGAGACAATTCACATCCTCCCTTTCCACCAGCGGACGGGATGCGGCCGGATCACTGACCAACACTGAGAGAGAGAGGCCACGACGGCCTTGTGTGAGATTGTGTGACGAGACTCACGAGAGACAAACCCATTTTTCCATTTTCCCCATGGCAATCATTTTATATTCTAGGCGTGGTACCCAACCCTCCTTCGAGTAAACAACCGCTACACGCATCAAATTATCACGTGGGTTGCCTTTTCGTACAGAAACAAACTCCACCATGTACCCGCGCGGGTGTGGCCGGTAACGAGAATTGAGTACGTGCGTCCTGCGTGCACTTCTTTTTAGGTGCAGGTACGTACGTGGGTGGGTGTGAGAGAGATGGTTTGTGCGAAACAGAGGCAATGTGTTGATGATATCTCAATCAGAAAAACATAACATATGCAATGTGTGTGAAATGGAGTCATGGACGTGAGATATCGATAGAATTGAAAACATGGATGAAGTGTGTGGCTGCGCAATCGATAAAGAGTGCCATTGAATTTGTGTTTGCCCACGTTAAAGATACAGGGCGGCTGGCCTACTGGAATTTGAGAGGGCAGAGGTGCAGTTCTTCTCTGTGGCATGGATACCTACCTACAACGTTCGACTACCGGTGTGTGTGAGGGGGGGGGGTAGAGACCGGTCGACTAGTATATGTGTGGGGAATGAGAGAGACCTAGCTATGTATTGAGGGAGATCGATTGACATCCATGGATATGTGTAGCAGAGGAATAAGGTTGGGAAAAAGACAAAGGTAGAGCGTTAGAGGGTTGGTGGTGGAGTGGCGTCTCACAAATGGTGGGAGAGGCCTGCTAGACAAACGGAGGGTATGAGTGCAATATCAATAAGAGAGGGCGGGGGATGTGTGTCTGTCTATGCACGTGCGTGTGAGAGACGGGTCGGGAGGTATTCAAGGATGATGAGGGGAGAAGATATGGTTGTGGTAAGCATGCGTAACTACATAGGAAGATCAACCGTCGCGTGTCCGAGAAAAGGAGAGACATAACTAAGTGTATCAGTGCTTGGTGAAACCGAATTATAGTCGACCTGGCTATATGTAGGGAAATCAGTTCATATACAAGCTTGCATGTGTTAGAAGCAAATAAGGTCCGGAGAGGCAGACAAGGGGAGAGGGTGTGGCTAGGAGGTGGTGCGAGAGGCCTACCATGTCGAGGGGGGAGGAGTGTGCGAGCATGTGATTAATGAAAAGAGGGGCGGGAGTGTGCACCTGCATGGAATTGTATTGGACATATGGGGGCATGGACGGTGAGAAGAGAAGAGGGGAAGTATATATGTGTTTGTTGTAGGCACACTTGGCTAGAGACGTATATCGACCGGTGTGTGCCAGAAAGAAGGAGTCGGGAGCCTACACACACCGCTGGTGGACGACCTAAAGAGAAATAATGAACGTGTGCGATGGAGGGGACGCTAAGGGTGTGTGAGGGGGGCGGGCATGTGCATGCACGATAGAAAGTTAGCGCTAGCTAGCTACAAATAGAAGAGGACCGTGAAGGTGTAAAAGACAAACAAAGATCATAACTCATTATAAAAAGGTGGATACAGATACTTGAAGAAGATATCATAATGTAGAACATTGATTACAATTTGGGCTAATGTGTGGCTTTTGCAACTCAGGTCTAAATACTTGTCATAATGTAGGGGGCGGGGCACTATACTTTGTGTGATAAACACGGTGTACGTATGGAACATGGTTTAGATTATGAATATATAGTTAGTACATCAAATGTACTATTATTTGGAATCAACATCTAGTGTATTCAAAAAATAGAATTCAAGTTCATGTAGTACACATAGTTCATATCTATGTCTATAGTAATCATGTGGTGTGTTATTAAGGTAATATAGGAATGATGGTTGAAGTTGGCAACAATCATGATTGTAGATTCTTATTGAAATAGAGAAATGAATTCAAATTTAGTTCGAATTGCAGCGGTAGTATAGACATTTGGAATGCACTAAAATGTTGGTATGAGTAGGTTACATGCATTATACAATAAGCGAAAAAAATTAATTGCACATAACATGGATTCATACTCCCTCCTTCCATCTATATAGGGCGTAATGAGATTTTTAAGACTGCCTTTGACTATTGACAAGATCAATAGTACATGACTTGCACAATGTGAAAATCATATCATTGAAAGAACCTTTCACAGATGAAGTTAACGGTGTGCTTTGTGTAAGTTGCATGTCATATACCATTGCTCTAATATTTGGTCAAAGTTAGCATCAAAAAATGCATTAGGCCCTATATAGATGGAAGGAGGGAGTAGCTTTGAATAGCATTTGTATAATAAAACGGGGCAAGACTCTCTCTTTGTGTGGTGTGAATAGTTTTATTTTTTTGTTTTCTTTTTAGTTGAGGGAAGTGTTAATTGATTTGGTACGTACAAGTAAAATATTACTACACATTAGGCTTGTCCCTAAAATTCAACCCGCGTCTTGTTATATCCCGAAAATTCAGATATCGTGCTCCCAAAACTGGCGCCTTCACAACCCGCGCCTTGCTATCCCGAAATTACAACGCGCGCGAAAACTCCCTTCAACTGCCAAATCCCGACACGTGAAATCCCCCTTCTAACCCTGAGCCGAAAGGGCTGCTAGTTCAAATCGGTGGGGGTACTTTTGTAACACACACTACATTTTGGACAAGCGCGTCCCTAAGTCATGCTTCACCCCCTCCCATCGCCCCCTTTCCGCCATTCGAAATCCCATGCCGCATAACCTCTCCGCTCCAGCCGCGAAACCACACCCTCCTCTGTCCGCCACATCACCGCTGCCCAGCCGGAGCCTCTTCCCCGACGACATCGTCCACCGTAACAGCTCGACGTCCCTCGTCCACCTCCCCGGATGAGGATCCGTCATCCATATCACCGTCCAGCCGGTTCAGCCGCGCTGTCCTCCACCTCCAAGGAGCTTCTCCGACGATCGCCTCGTCTATCGCGGCTGCTCCATCCACACAGTGCCGCCTTAACCTGCTCCATCGGAACCGCAACATCTTCACCGACTCCTCGGACGAAGCCAAGGCCTACTCGGCGCCACCAAAGAGGTTGTACACTCATCGCATCACACCTTATCCTTAACTTGACCTCCCGACACCGACGGTGCTCCATCCCGCACCCCCATGGAGCGGCTACCTTGAAGCCGGTGTCGCGGGTGACATCTCCACGGCGGCTCTCCCCTAGTGCGAGGCCCCTTCGGCGGTGGCGTCCATACCAGCTGGATCTGCTGCCGCTGCTCCGGCTCTCGCTCGTGCTGCTGCTGCTGCTCCGGCTCTCGCTCGATTGCTTGCTCGCCCCGCTGCTGTTGCTGCTCTCCCCCTCGCTCATGCTACTGCTCTGCTCCGATTAAGCCACACTTCAGTCAACTGAATCGACTTTTGGGTCAGTCAATTTTCAGTGGTTGGGG
>NC_057807.1:499340494-499356335 GCF_018294505.1 Triticum aestivum | reverse complement strand
AAGAAGAACCACCCGCAGCGGGGACGGGGGCTCGCTGGAGAGGTACCCCACTATCTATCTTAGGGTTCAGGGTGGGGGCGGGGGGCCTAGAGGGTTGGCCGTGGCGGCGGTGGCGAGAAGTTTCGGGGCGGCGAGGCGGCGCTGGGGCCGGCGGTTCGGCCGGTGGTGGCTGGCTGCTCAGGGGGGTGCAGGTTGAAGATGAACTGCAGGCCCTCCCTAAACTACATGTCAAGTGCCTCTCTGCTACCATTGCGTTCAGTTTCGACAGTAGCATTCAGATTCCACAGTAAATTTTAGTTTCGACAGTTAAGTTCAGAGTCAATAGTTTTTACCTCATCTGTTGTAGTCAGGTGGGTTTTGGTGATGTTAATTTTACATCCATTTTACATCATCTATTGGAGATGCTATTAGAAGCCCACTTAATATTGATGATTTCTGTCTTGTGCTGCTTTAGCCTTGACGTCTTACGGCTCACCGGAGCTGCTCCAACGACAGAACGATCCATCACAACAGAGCAGTGCCCTGGATGCCGTCTACAGATTCCTCAGATCTTCCTCCACACCTTCGATAGCCACCTCTGCCTCAACTGCTTCAGCGACCAACCCAATGATGCTGAGGTCGACACGGCTACGGCAAAGAGGTTGTACACTTGTTGTATCACTTATTACTATACATTGACGTCGATCCATTAGGGCTATTTTGGTTCAACGGAAAGATATAGCAATAGGGAATTTTCCAATGGCACTCTACTATTCAATTATTCATGCATTTTGTTGAAAGGAATGAAGCAAAACATCCACCTGGCCCTACTTTTCAAAATCCTATGCATGAAAACAAGACCAAGTGCATTAGTGTCAGAATAACATTCTAACTGTACACACTTTCATATGGTTTCTCTTTATTTCGGCCATGTTTCTTTGCATTCCTCTGCTCTTCCAATTCCTGTAAACCAAACACCCAAGTTGACAGAAATCTTGTGTTTACAAATGTTGTGTTAACCATGTGCATTTTCCTATCCTATTATGGTGTTTTTCCTATCCCTGCGTTTTAAGAATCATGCAAGCCAAATGAGCCCTTACAAAATTACTTCAGTTACAGGTACGTGTCGAAGGGAACTTTGTGTGGTTTGTCCTGCTCCTGCCGCGACGTCGTCCACCTCACTTGAGCTGCTCCATCGACAGAAGCATCCACCAAACCAGACACCATGACTCCTGACCATCTTTCGCCGCCTCAGATCTCCTTCCCTACCGCTGGCACCCACCCCAACGGTGTCACCATCATCGACTCAGCAGATGAACCCGAGGAGTACACGGGTCCACCAGAGAGGTCGCACTCTTTTGTTTCTGCTTATGTTATGAATTGCTTAAACTTACGTGCTACTTTGTTGTCCTGTTCAGCTCTTGGACTCCCAACTCAGGTCCAAATTAATGTTCAAACTTGAGTTCTAAATTAGTTGTGGGGCACATATCGAGGAAGCAATGAATAGTATGTCTGTCTAATATATGGTTCACCTAGGGTATGCCTATGTTGTTCATCTTGGGTGGGAAACAAATAGTAAAGCAATCATCATCTGTCTTTTTATTAATTTAAAGCAATCATCAGCCTGTTATCATTATTTTTGGATCCATCCACTGGATGTTACCATCACTCTAAATTTCTGCATGCTCTCCTTACATAATCTCACCATATTTTTTTGTATGCATGTCAGATATTGTACACAGTCATGCTGAACATGTAGAGAAAAAGAGCAGAGTTTTGCATGGCAATACAATGTCATGCATACATCGCTCCATGGTGGGTTCAATGGCAAACCCTCCCCACCCCTCTCCAGATTGTAATCCAGAGGAAGATATCTGTTCTGAGGCGGATTCAGACGCCGCTGACCACTCCTATTTACCCCCCAAGGTGTTTGCTCTACCTTGGCATGAAGATGTTAGTCATATCATGCATATGTTGCCTTGCAGTGCCTACTTTTGACATCATATATGTCATCTGCTTAGTTTAGCCATGTTCTGTAATGCCACATGTTTAGTTTCTATATCATATATGGGAATTATGCAGTCTCATGTCTTTTAGCCAGCCATAATATATGTGAAATGTGTAATGCCATCCTGTTTAACCAGGCATCATATATTTGAATGATATCTTGCCCATCCTTTTCTTCATTACATTTCCATTTGTCGACAATGTTTGTACATTAAACTACTCTTCTTGTGAATCAGCCATTTGGGTGGGAGATGGAAAAATCTGGAGTGAAAACAAGGCCTTCAGAGCAGACAGTGCTACCTGTCGAAGCAGATCTCTTGTTGGGTCCCGATAGCTCCTCAGAGATGGATTCAGAGACAGATGACCAGTCCTATTCCCCTACTGAGGTGTATGCTCTAACTTGGCACGGTTATACTGCTCATATCATGCATATGGTGTCTTGCATTGCATAGTTTAGACATCATATACACAATATTCAACACCATGTTATTAGTTCAGACATCATATCAAATGCCCTCTATTTAGCATATAAATCACATATGTGAATTAAATGATGCGATCCTGATTACTTAGATAACATGTAGGTGAATTATGTCATGCAATCCTGTTTAGTTATTCATCATATCTTTGAATTATGTTATGCTATGCTATCCAGTTTAGATAGACATCATATATGTGAAATTATGTCATGCTATCCATTTTAGTTAAACAATATACATGTCAACTATTTCATGCCCTCTTTTTTCCACACTATCTATTGCATCTGTCTCTCATACAATGTCTGTACATTCAACTATGTTTCCTGTTTATCAGCCATTTGAATTGGAGCGGGTGATGCTAGTATCTAGCGGAATAAAAACACGGTCTTCAAATAAAACAGTGCTACCTCTTGGTGGAGATAGCACCCGGTTGTAGATGCACAAGAACCAGCCCTACCACACATAACCCAAACTCTCGCAGATTGTACCCCTACTGCAATGGACAGAGAACCAACTTCACCCAATCTAACCCCAACCCCAGCCGATAGTAACCCAGTTCCTGTTGACACAGAACCATCTCCACCACAGAGCTCCCAAACTAGAGCAGTTAGTAAGGCAGCTCCAGTGCCCAAAGGGCCAGTACTATCACGGCGAACCCCAACTCCACCAGTTAGTACGCCTATTCCTGTGGAGGAAGCACAACCAGCCAGTCGTAGTTTAGCATCTATCACATTTGATGTTGTTAAATCGTATGTGCGTACGTTCCCATCTTGGAAATATTATACTGAAGATGAAGGAAAATGCCAGTTGCAGGTGTTTGTCCAGGAGTTATGTGTAAGCAATGTTATTCATGGCAATTACTTTGTTTCATCCCATACATCCTACCTCCATGATGGTTATAATACATCAAATTTTCCCATTTTTCTCTATAGAGAAGGACCGATTTGGAAACTCAGGATGAGGTAACCTATCTAATACCTCTGCTATCTTCAAGAATGCTTGGTGGCAGTATCGGAATTACCTGAAGAAAACGTACTTCACCGGCAAAGAAACTCATCAAATTCCCTTACGTTCTCCTGAGACACATTGACTGGACGATGACTGGGAACGCCTTGTTCTGTACTAGTCCCATACCAAGAATGTGGTAAGGTCTATGAGCTCATTTTCTATTTTTAAGTATTATATTCTTGCGTCTTACTGTACTGTGTTCATGTAGAACAAGTGCCAAATCCCGAAGAACAACTGTTCTAATTTAAGATTCCATTGCTATCATAGTTCAAAAAAGCGCTAGGCGTTAATTGTGTGTTTTGCCACCGCCTTGCACTTTACTGACCAAAGCGCATGCTTATGCGCAGTTATGCATAGATTAAGCGTAGTTATGCGCAATGCGTTTTGCCAACGCCTAGAGCCTAGGCGTGCTTAAGCGCTCGCTTAGGCGCGCCTTTTTTAACTATGATTGCTTTGATCTTGTATCACTGTATTTACTGATACAAACTTATTTTAAATTGAAGGATCCAATCGAAACTCCAATGGCACAACAGGTATGTTCACGCATGTTTCTTTAACAGGTTTGCTCTTATCAATAGCTCTTTTGATTTCAATTTCAATTGTGTATATAGTTGACTTTCATATCATGCACATTACTAGCATCACAACAGAGCCAATAGTGTTGTTGTACATGTAGACCCGTGGTACCCATCTGAAATCTTGTTGTGCCGTGTAGTTTCCCATGCTTTGTATTCTTTCACTGTTGCTTTGTCTTGAACTGATATGATTTGAACCGTGTCTCTATTTTGATTTGGCAAGACAATGTAGTGACCATAGGACATAGATATATGTTTGTTTGATGCTTTTCTTATGTACTAGTACTTGGCAATAGAAGACTTGGTAGTTTAATCCTGTCCACCTTACTAATGAACTGGTTCACTGAAATGAGTTTCATATACTAGTACATGCTAAACTTGTTATGTGTCTGCTTGTTTCTTCTTTTAGAATGCTGACAGAATATTGGGGAAGAGTGCCTTATTAAGCAATGGTAAAGGAAGTAATGCAGATAAGGTTCAGGATAGTGACACATCCTTGTTGGTCTCCAACAAAGCTGATAAAATAGCTAAGGAAGACTATCTTGAAGACAGCAAGACAACCCCAAAGTCCTGTCTTGGTTTAGTGTTCGAGTTACTGGCCACTACCGCTTGCACAAGCTATTCAAACTCACTGTCTGAATCAGTTCGGTTTCTTGAGTCTCAACTACAAGCTGAAAGACACCGATCAGCTGTGCTGCGACAAGAAGCGGAAGGACTGCGGAAGTCCCTGGAGCATTCAGATGCATACTTTCTGGTGCAACAACAAGCATTGCAGGATTTTAGCGCCAAACAGGACAAAGCTAATCAGCTTCCTAAGCTTATTGCCAGCATGGTGGATACCCAGGATAACGTTTCTTGAGCTCTTCTGAAGTTGTTTCAGTTATGCTCTTGTTTTGCTGCCGCGTTTATTTGCACTGGTGGCCAATTTTGATGGCCAGTGTATGTAATATGCTGCTTTGTTCCCTATATTTGCACTGGTGGCGAACTTTGATGCCCAGTGGATGTAATATGTGTAATAGCGGTAATAGGCTAGCCTTAATTGCTTGCTTATTTATTTCCTTATTGTCTTGTTTAGTTGTTTGCTTGTAGTCACTGCAGTTCTTTTTCTGTGTTTTTCTAGTGGCCACAATAGCCTATTTTTGGTAACTAGGGCAAAATAATCATGGCAACACATGGACTGTTGTAACCATGGGCCTCCTGCAGGCCATATGATCCATGGGCCTTCGTTCACCCGTAGGACCATTGGCCTTCTATACGGGCCGTAGGATCCATCGGCCTTCTATATGTGCCTTAGGGATCAATGGGCCTTCTACGGGCCGTAGGATCCATGGGCCTTCTACGGGTCGTACGATCCATGGGACTTCTATGGGCCGTACTATCCATGGGCCTCATACGGGCCGTAGGATCCATGGGCCTTCTACGGGGCATATCATCATTTCGCCAATCATGGGCCGTACTATTCGTGGATCATAATAGGCCGTTAATAGGCCATATTTGATAACTCTATGAAAACAGCCCAACGGGTTTTTTTGACATGAAAATGGTCCAACTTATTAATGGTCCGCAGACGGGCCGACTGTAATGACGGGCTGAATTTGGCCCACAAGCAAAAAATGACAATAACGGGCCGTATGTAACCGAATGTTGCAAGTGAGCCCAAGAATCAATGGGCCCTGAGAAGGCTGAAAGATAACTTGGGCTGGAAACGGCCCAATGGAATAACATGCCGTTAATGGGTATAAAGTGATACACTGTTCATTATGGGCCAGTTTCACCACGGGCCGTTAATAGGCCAAGAGTTACAAAGGTCCTCATATGGGCCGATAGAAGTCATGGGCCACACATGGGCCGGAAGTTAAAACGGGCTGAATCATATTGGACGGCCCAGATGACGCTACTGGGCCTAATTCAGATAGGGCGTAACGGGCCCTGGGTTAGCGGGCTATAAATGTGCTATATGCGAACAGGCCGTTAACAGGCTTTCCGTGGGCCGGCCCGCCACCTTTTGACCAAGTCAAACGAGCCGGACTTTTCACAGGAATGGGCCTCTGTTGGGCCGTGCCATGTGTTGCCGTATCATAGGCGCCTTCGGTCCAATGAGCGGATGACATCTGTCCCAACAGTGAGCCGACACGTGTTTCCTCCAGCCAATGATGATTTTACATGTGGAAAATCCCCATTGGTCGGGGTTTTTAACGAGTTATCGGATCCAAAACCCGACCCGATAGCTTAACGGCGTTCCGTTACGATGGATGCCACGTGTCGGTCACCCTTGACGAAAGCACTTCTGTGACGCGCCATTTATCGTCATGGAAGTGGACACTTCTGTGAAGATAGTTTTGGTAATGTCATGGAACACTTCTACGACATCATAGGTATGACTATCTTGATTCTGTCATAAATTTGTCATGGATGTACATGCATGACAAAAAACGTGACCTACTGTGACAAACACGTATCATCACAGAAGTGTATTTTTTGTAGTGATAATAGGATTATCGTACCTCTCTGGTGCGGACTGTACTCTGGTTGACCTACGAGGATTGGTAGTAACTTGTTCTGAAGTTTCATGATTATCATCATTCGCTTCTTTACTAATTGGTGTAGGAATCACTGGAACAGATTTCTGTGATGAACTACTTTCCAATTCAGGAGAAGGTACAATTACCTCATCAAGTTCTACTTTCCTCCCACTCACTTCTTTCGAGAGAAACTCCTTCTCTAGAAAGGATCCATTCTTAGCAACGAATATCTTGCCTTCAGATCTGTGATAGAAGGTGTACCCAACAGTTTCCTTTGGGTATTCTATGAAGACGCACTTCTCCGATTTGGGTTCGAGCTTATCAGGTTGAAGCTTTTTTACATAAGCATCGCAGCCCCAAACTTTAAGAAACGACAACTTTGGTTTCTTGCCAAACCACAGTTCATAAGGCGTCGTCTCAATGGATTTTGATGGTTCCCTATTTAACGTGAATGCAGTTGTCTCTAATGCATAATCCCAAAACGATAGTGGTCAATCGGTAAGAAACATCATAGATCACACCATATCTAATGAAGTGCGGTTACGACGTTCGGACACACCATTACTCTGTGGTGTTCCAGGTGGCGTAAGTTGTGAAACTATTCCACATTGTTTCAAATGAAGACCAAACTCGTAACTCAAATATTCACCTCCACGATCAGATCGTAGAAACTTTATTTTCTTGTTACGATGATTTTCCACTTCACTATGAAATTCTTTGAACTTTTCAAATGTTTCAGACTTGTGCTTCATTAAGTAGATATAACCATATCTGCTCAAATCATCTGTGAAGGTAAGAAAATAATGATACCCGCCATGAGCCTCAACACTCATTGGACCGCATACATCGGTATGTATTATTTCCAATAAGTCAGTAGCTCGTTCCATTGTTCCGGAGAACGGAGTTTTAGTCATCTTGCCCATGAGTCATGGTTCGCAAGCACCAAGTGATTATAATCAAGTGATTCAAAAAGCCCATCAGCATGGAGTTTCTTCATGCGCTTTACATCGATATGACCCAAACGACAGTGCCACAAATAAGTTGCACTATCATTATCAACTTTGCATCTTTTGGCATCAATATTATGAATATGTCTATCACTACGATCGAGATTAAATAAATCATCAACATTGTGTGTATGACCATAGAAGGTTTTATTCATGTAAACAGAATAACAATTATTCTCTGTCTTAGATGAATAATCGTATCGCAATAAACATGATCTAATAATATTTATGCTCAACGCAAACACCAAATAACATTTATTTAGGTTCAACACTAATCCTGAAAGTATAGGGAGTGTGCGATGACTATCATATCAATCTTGGAACCACTTCCAACATACATCGTTACTTCACCCTCAACTAGTCTCTATTTATTCTGCAACTCCTGTTTCGAGTTACTAATCTTAGCAACTGAACAAGTATCAAATACCCAGGGGCTACTATGAACACTAGTAAGGTACACATCAATAACCTGTATATCAAATATACCTTTGTTCACTTTTCCATCCTTCTTATCCGCCAAATATTTGGGGTAGTTCCGCTTCCAGTGACCATTTCCTTTGTAGTAGAAGCACATAGTTTCAGGCTTAGGTCCAGCTTTGGGCTTCTTCATGGGATTGACAACTTGCTTGCCATTCTACTTGAAGTTCCCTTTCTTTCCCTTTGCCCTTTTCTTGAAGCTAATGGTCTTGTCAATCATCAACACTTGATGATTTTCTTAATTTCTCCTTCATCAATTTCAATATCATTAAGAGCTCGGGAATCGCTTTTGTTATCCCTTGCATATTATAGTTCATCACGAAGTTCCAATAATTTGGTGATGGTGACTAGAGAACTTTGTCAATCACTATCTTATATGGAAGATTAACTCCCACTTGATTTAAGCGATTGTAGTACCCAGACAATCTGAGCACATGCTCACTGCTTGACCTATTCTCCTCCATCTTTTAGCTATAGAACTTGTTGGAGACTTCATGTCTCTCAACTCGGGTATTTGCTTGAAATATTAACTTCAACTCCTGAAACATCTCATATATTCCATGACATTCAAAATGTCTTTGAAGTCCTGATTCTAAACCGTAAAGCACGGTGCACTAAACTATCAAGTATTCATCATATTGAGCTAGCCAAATGTTCATAATGTCTGCATCTGCTCCTGTAATAGGTTTGTCACCTAGCGGTGCATCAAGTACATAATTCTCTTGTGCAGCAGTGAGGATAAACCTCAGATCACGGACCCAGTCCGCATCATTGCTACTATTATCTTTCAACTTAGTTTTCTCTAGGAACATATCAAAAAACATAGGGAAACTACAACACAAGCTATTGATCTACAACATAATTTGCAAAAACTATCAGGACTAAGTTCATGATAAATTAAAGTTTAATTAATCATATTACTTAAGAACTCCCACTTAGATAGACATCTCTCTACTGATCTAAATGATCACGTGATCCATATCAACTAAACCAGATCCGGTCATCACGTGAGATGGAGTAGTTTTCAATGGTGAACATCTCTATGTTGATCATATCTACTATATGATTCACGCTTGACCTTTCGGTCTCCAGTGTTCCGAGGCCATATCTTCATATGCTAGGCTCGTCAAGTTTAACCCGAGTATTTCGCGTGTGCAAAACTGGCTTGCACCCGTTGTATGTGAACGTAGAGCTTATCACACCCGATCATCACGTGGTGTCTCGGCACGACGAACTATAGCAACGGTGCATACTTTGGGAGAACACTTATACCTTGAAATTTAGTAAGGGATCATCTTATAATGCTACCGCCATATTAAGCAAAATAAGATGCATAAAATATAAACATCACATGCAATCATAATATGTGACATGATATGGCCATCATCATCTTGTGCTCATGATCTCCATTGTCACTGGCGTGACACCTTGATCTCCATCGTACCATCGTTGTCGTCTCGCCAACTATTGCATCTACAACTATTGCTACCGCCTAGTGATAAAGTAAAGCAATTAGATGGCGATTGCATTGCATACAATAAAGCGACAACCATATGGCTCCTGCCAATTGCCGATAACTCTGTTACAAAACATGATCATCTCATACAACAATTTATATCACATCATCTCTTGACCATATCACATCACAGCAAGCCCTGCAAAAACAAGTTAGATGTCCTCTACTTTGTTGTTGCATGTTTTACGTGGCTGCTACGGGCTTCTAGCAAGAACCGTTCTTACCTACGCATCAAAACCAAAACATTTTTTTGTAAAGTGTGCTATTTTAACCTTCAACAAGGACCAGCCATAGTCAAACTTGATTCAACTAAAGTTGGAGAAACAGACACCCACCAGCCACCTATGTGCAAAAGCACGTCGAAAGAACCAGTCTCATGAACACGGCCATGTAATGTCGGTCCAGGCTGCTTCATCCAACAATACCGCCGAATCAAAGTAAGACGTTGGTGGTAAGCAGTATGACTATTATCGCCCACAACTCTTTGTGTTCTACTCGTGCATAAAACATCTATGCATATACCTAGCTCTGATTCCACTATTCGGGAACGTGGTAATTTCAAAAAAATCCTACGATCATGCAAGATCTATCTAGAAGATGCATAGCAACGAGAGGGGAGAGTGTGCCCACGTACCCTCGTAGACCGAAAGCAGAAGCGTTTAGTAACACGGTTGATGTAGTCAAACTACTTCGCGATCCAATCGATCCAAGTACCGAACGTATGGCACCTCAGCGTTCAACACATGTTTAGCTCAATGGCGTCCCTCGTGTTCTTGATACAGTTGAGGACGAGGGTGAGTTCCGTCAGCACGACGGCGTGGCGATGTTGATGATGATGTTACCGGTGCAGCGCTTTGCCTAAGCACTACGACGATATAATCGAGGTGTGTAACGAGGGGGGCACCACACATGGCTAAGAGAAGACTTGGTGTGTTCTAGGGTGACCCCTGCCCCTGTATATAAAGGAGGGAGGGGGAGGCCGGCCGGCCCTAGGGGCACGCCAAGGAGAGGGAGTCTAGGACTACTAGTCCTAGTAGGATTCCTCTACAAGGAAGAGACAGGAAGGAAGGAGAGGGAGAGGGAGTAGAAAAGGGGGCGCCGCCCCCCTTCCATTGTCCAATTCAGACTACTAAGGGGGGGCACAGCCTGCCCTGGTGGCCCTCCTCTATCTCCACTAAGGCCCATGGTGGCCCATTAGTTCCCCCGGGGTTTCCGGTAACCCCTCCGACACTCCGTTTTTACCCGAAACCAACCGGAACACTTCCGGTGTCCGAATAACACTTCCGGTGCATATCCCTGTTGAGGTAACCTTGTGTTTTTTTGAAATTTCTATGGTTCCATGTTATTCAGAATGAGTTTGTTACGATATGATCGAGGTGTGTAACTGTGGAGGGGGGCACCGCACACGGCTAAGAGAAGACTTGGTGTGTTATAGGGTGCCCCTACCCCTGTATATAAAGGAGGGAGGGGGAGGCCGGCCGGCCCTAGGGGGAACGCCAAGGAGAGGGAGTCTAGGACTACTAGTCCTAGTAGGATTCCTCTACAAGGAAGAGAGAGGAAGGATGGAGAGGGAGAGGGAGTAGGAAAGGGGGCGCCGCCCCCATTCCATTGTCCAATTTAGATTGCTAAGGGGGGGGGCACAGCCTGCCCTGGTGGCCCTCCTCTATCTCCACTAAGGCCCATGGTGGCCCATTAGTTCCCTCGGGGTTTCCGGTAACCCCTCCGGCACTCCGTTTTTACCCGAAACCAACCGGAACACTTCCCGTGTCTGAATAACATGGTCCAATATATCAATCTTTATGTCTCAACCATTTTGAGACTCCTCGTCACGTCCGTGATCTCATTCGTGACTCTGAACAAGCTTTGGTCATCAAAACACATAACTCATAACACGAATCATCATCGAACGTTAAGCGTGCAGACCCTACAGGTTCAACATGACCGAGACACATCTCTCGTTAATAACCAACAGCGGAACCTGGATGCTCATATTGGCTCCTACATATTCTACGAAGATCTTTGTCGGTCAAACCGCATAACAACATACGCTGTTCCCTTTGTCATTGGTATGTTACTTGCCTGAGATTCGATCATCGGTATCATCATACCTAGTTCAATCTCATTATCGCCAAGTCTCTTTACTCGTTCCGTAATGCTTCATCCTGCAACTAACTCATTAGTCACATTGCTTGCAAGGCTTATAGTGATGAGCATTACCGAAAGGGTCGAGAGATACCTCTCCGAGACACGGAGTGACAAATCCTAATCTCGATCTATGCCGACCCAACAAACACCTTCGGAGACACCTATAGAGCATCTTTATAGTCACCCATTTACATTGTGATGTTTGATAGCACACAAAGTGTTCCTTCGGTATCCGGGAGTTGCATAATCTCATAGTCTGAGGAACATGTATAAGTCATGAAGAAAGTAGTAGCAATGAAAGTGTAATGATCATAATGCTAAGCTAACGGATGGGACATGTCCATCACATCATTCTCCTAATGATGATATCCCGTTCATCAAATGACAACACATGTCTATGGTTAGGAAAGTTAACCATCTTTGATTAACGAGCTAGTCAAGTAGAGGCATACTAGCGACACTATGTTTTGTCAATGTATTCACACATGTACTAAGTTTCCATTTAATACAATTCTAGCATGAATAATAAACATTTATCATGAAATAAGGAAATAAATAATAACTTTATTATAGCCTCTAGGTTAGATTTCCTTCATAGCGAGGGTATAAAACCCACGCTACTACTAAGTTGATAGTAGTAGCGCCGACTATAAACCCATGCTGCTACTAAGTGGTCTCCACCATGCCCCTCGGGATAGGCCATAGTAGTAGCGAGGGGTATAAAACACGCGTTACTACTATGTTGATAGTAGTAGCCCGGGCTATAAACCCAAGCTGCTACTAAGTGGCCTCTACCGTGTCCCCCAGGACATGCCATAGTAGTAGCGAGGGGTATAAACCCGATGCTGCTACTAAGTACAGGTTTTTTAACAGCCCTACAATCCCCATCCTCGTCTCTCTCTCTCTCTCTCTCTCTCTCTCTCTCTCTCTCTCTCTCTCTCTCTCTTTGTTGCAACTCCTCGCCGCCACAGCCACATACGGCGGCCACCTCGTCTCGCTTCGGCGACTCCTACCACCGCCAGGCACGCTCCCGAGCTTGTCTCCATCCGCTAAATCCTCCCCTCCGGCTAGATTCAATGCTCGTGCCCACCAGCAGCCCTCCCCCGCGGTTAGGGTTTCAGGCGCGGTGGCACCTCTCACTCCGGCGATGAGGGAGCTGGTACTGATGCAAAGGAAGCGGTGGCGGCGATGGGAGGAGGAGGAGGAGGTGCGGCGCCAGATGTTTAGAGGAATTGTGGCACTCCATGTGACGGCGACTGCAACCACGCTGGGCCAACAACACCACCAGGCGGTGGATTTCGGGGAGCTCGGGGCCTGCTCAAGTGGAGGCTTACCCATGGCAGCGACTGCACCAACCCGTCCCGCGCACTCAGGTCCGTCCGCCCACCTAGATCCCCTCCCCCAAAGCCCCCTACCCTCGCTATTTTGTGGAAGGCTATAGAGTTGCTGCTTCTAGGTTTGTCGCGCGTATGTGCCAATTGGGAAGGATTTAGATATTAAGGCTGTAGTTACTACTCTGTTCTAGTGTGTATTAGTTAGGATATTCGGTTAATTGGCTTATGTCTGACATAGAAAAAACAACATCAACCAGTTTTTTTAGGTCTATCAGGAATAATACTATTGACTGGAGTATGATCCAAATAAGAGCATAGAGATCTGATCTGCTTCTCCTCAAGCAGCACCAAATAATACTTGCAGTACGGCTATGGTTTTTACATCATAAAGTAAATACTAGACAACAAGTTCACTTAGATGCTTACATGAGGCTTTAGGAAGATTCCCAGCTCAGGTTCATATTTAGATGAAGCTATAAACATGAGTATTTGCAAATGAAATTAGTTGATGTTTCTCATAGTTCACTTAATTAGATGTTTCTCATAGTTCTAAATAGTGTTCTTTCTTGGCACTAGATTGCTATCAGTTAAATAAACATAGCTTAATTAGTTTACCCAAATTATTCTTCAAGACGTAATCTTGCAGAGTCTAGCACAATGTGAAGAAGATTTACAAAATATATTTTGGGACATGTAGCATCTTTGGAATTGAGTTCAGTATGGCCGGATTGGTAATTCAGTTAATGTGTTTGTTTTAGCATCTCTAGAATCCTGGCTTGTTGCGACCAGACCTCAAACAATCTAGTCTCTGTGCATCAGTGTCATCCCTGGATCGGTAATGCTGACACGCACAATACTCGAGGATTTATAACAGAGTTTCAATCACACACTTATTACATCGAATGTCTCGAAAGAGAAATTATTACAACAATATGGCTTAAGGCCATCTAAAAACGGTAACGGCGGAAGGCTTGGAAGATAAAGTGAGTCCATCAACTCCAACGACATAGCTGAGTGAACGACAATGACCTATGGCATCTTACTCATCGTCTGAAAAGTCTACAATATGTTGCAGCCCGAAACGGGTCAGCACATGGAATATGCTGGCAGTGTAACACATAGAGTAATGAACAGAAATAATGCTATCACTACATGCATATATGGCTGGTGGAAAGCTCTATGGTTACAGTTTTGCATAAAGCCAAATTTTCCCTACATCAAAGGAATAAATTTTATTTAACTATCATGGTGGTTGTTAAACATTGAGAAGGTTCCTCCAACTCAATCCCAATTAAACATCATCATTAAACCCAATCAAATTAATTTAGAGTGATGAGATCAACATGATAATCCAAGATCCAGATACTCAAAATGTCCATAACCGGGGACACGGCTAACCATGATTAGGTTATACACTCTGCAGAGGTTTGCGCACTTTTCCCCACAAGACTCGAATGCATCCATGATCGGAGGATCGAGACATAGCCTTTCTGAAGCATTAACTCTCTACTCTAGGTAGACAGTACCACCTACAACCCACTACATCTGCTAGTCTACCTCTTCAAGAGCTCACGCAACTTACTCAACTATGGCAGAGCCCATATTGGCTTGTGGCTGCACACGAAAGTTTCAAGCATGAATAATCTTAAGATCCCTTTGAGTCTGGGTGACGAACCGTAGGATGATCACATGGGTACTCCGGGATATCCTAGGACAACACTGGATTCTCCAGGTGCCCTGGCAACCACTGGGTACTCCAGGGTGCCTCAACCAATCCACCCAGATGTGTATTTAAGTAGCCACCTTATGTTAACCATTAATTGACAATACTCACATCTGTCATGGATACACTCACCCAAACCACGTCTACGAGCATAGCATAGCAATCCTAAGCATAACGTAGAAGTAACTCCCAAAGGTTTGATAATAAAAAGGCAATAGGTTCTACCTCATCATCTACTCCCCAAAACCCACATGTTAAGAGATCCTACTCATGCAATTTTTGAGGGTTGTAACTAATGCATAAAAACTGGGTAATAAAGGGATATGATCAAAGTGTTACTTGCCTTGCTGATGATCTACAAAACCTAGGGACTCGTAGTAGCATGCTTCGCACTCCGGGTGTTCTATCGTAAACAAACAATAACATACAATGAGCACTCAACTAGAAGCACGGGTAAAACGCATATAAAAGAAGATCTAACTAGAAAGTTCAACTGAAGAACTCCGGTTTGCAAAAGGAATCAAATCAAACGGAGCAACAAAACTCAAACTACAAAAAAACAAGATCCGATTACTAATCTGAACTGAGGTCAAATTTTATTGCAACAAAATCATGTTCAAGTTGGTTAAATAGAAATAGGGCTTCGAGATGAAAATCTAGGTGCTTGTTTCACCTGATTCCGATAAACGAGCGAAAAGATAAAATAAAACGAAGATTAGGGCAGAAATCGCGATTGAAAATAATCGCGGGAAAACCCTGGAAAAAACAAACGAACAGACTAATGAACGAACGTTCGCTGTCTGCGCTAAACGGACGAACAACGTTCGTTAAAATGAACGTACAGACGAATGTCCGCTAATTAATTAAACCGGAAAAAAACCAAACCGATCTATTCTAAAAAAACAGATCTAGGTTTTTCACAAAAAAACGAACGGTTTTTCTCAAAAAAAAAACAACGAACGGTGGCGGCGGCGTCGGGTACCTCCGGCGAGGACCGACGGGGCGGTGGGGCTCCGGCGGGGTGAGGGCGACGGCGGCGCGGCGACGGGAGGCGGCGGCGGCGGAAAGC
>NC_057807.1:499332138-499340049 GCF_018294505.1 Triticum aestivum | reverse complement strand
GGCGGAAAGCGGCGGCGGCGGAAAGCGGCGGCGGCGGAAAGCGGCGGTGGCGCTAGGGTTCGGGGGCGGCAGGGCTGGCGGTGTTGCGGGTCTCGGCCTTTAAAAGGGCCGACCGGGTACAGTGTCCAGGTCGGACACGGCCCGGTAAGTCGGTTCACTTTTTTTAATAAATCCTGCACAGAAAAACTAATAAAAGAAAAACTAAACAGAGTCCAAAAATCGTGAAATAAATTTTCACGGTCCTCTAATAATATTGCGAACAAAGTGAACATTTATTTGGGCCTCTAATGCAATTTTGAAAAACACATTTTTTCCTAATTCAAATAAAATAGCAATAAAAGACCAAATAAAATTCTTATTTGATCTTAATATTTTTTCTCCAATATTTCTTTTATATGGAGAAGTCATTTTATCTCCTCTCTTTTACTTTCATATTGGAAATATTAGGAGAGAAAAATAATTAAAATCAAATGATATTCTTTTCAAATTTGAGAAAACTCAAATATGAAAATATCGAAATCCCCAACTCTCTCCGTGGGTCCTTGAGTTGCTTAGAATTTCTAGGATCAACCAAAATGCAATAAAATATGATATGCAATGATGATCTATGTATAACATTCAAAAATTGGAAATTTGTGATGTTACAAACCAACCCCCTTAAGATGAATCTCGCCCTCGAGATTTGGGTTGGCTAGAGAATAGGTGTGGGTGATCCTTCCGTAGGTCTTCCTCTCGTTCCCACGTGGCTTCCTCCTCGGTATGGTGGCTCCACTAAACTTTGCAGAACTTGATAACCTTGCTGCGTGTGTCTCGGCTGGCAAACTCAAGAATCTTCACTAGTTTCTCCTCATAAGTCAAATCGCTATCCAACTGAATCGCTTCCAGTGGCACTGTGTCTCTCAGGGGAATATCAGCCATCTGTGCATGGCACTTCTTCAACTGGGAAACGTGAAGCATATCATGAACTCCTGTCAATCCTTCATGCAATTCCAACTTGTAAGCAACTTCTCCCATATGCTCCAATACTTTGTATGGTCCCACAAAACATGGTGCTAAATTTACCTTAACTCCAAAACGCTTAACTCCTCGAAGTGGGGATACACGAAGGTATACTCTGTCTCCGACTTTGTAAACTGTCTCCTTGCATTTGGAATCCACATAGCTCTTCTGCCTGGACTGGGCTACCTTGAGTCTATCGCGAATATTTTAACCTTCTCTTCAGACTCCTTAATCAAATCTGGTCCAAACAACTGACAATCTCCAACTTCATACCACAACAACGGTGTCCTGCACCTCCTTCTGTACAAGTCTTTGAAAGGGGCCATCTTCAAACTGGCTTGATAGCTGTTATTGTAAGAGAACTCTGCATACGGCAAATTGTCGTCGCAACTTGATCCATAATCTAGCGCACAAGCTCTCAACATGTCCTCCAGAATCTGATTGACTCTCTCGGTCTGTCCATCTGTCTGTGGATGAAAGGCTGTATGCAATTCTAGTCTAGAACCCAAAGTCTCATGCAACTGATTCCAGAACTTTGAGGTAAATTGGGTTCCTCTATCTGATACAATGGTCCTCGAAACTCCATGCAGACATACGATCCTGGTTATATATATCTTTGCCAACATAGCACTGGTGTAAGTGGTCTTCACTGGGATGAAATGAGCTACCTTCGTCAATCGGTCGACTACAACCCATATCGAGTCGTAGCCTGAACGAGTCCTGGGCAATCCCGTGATAAAATCCATGCCTAGCACATCCCACTTCCATTCAGGTATCGGCAATGGCTGTAACAAACCTGCTGGCTTCTGATGCTCTGCCTTCACTCTCTGATGTACATCACATACTGCTACATACTCGGCAATATCCTTCTTCATTCATGTCCACCAGAAACTTTCCTTCAAATCCAAATACATCTTGGTGTTTCCGGGGTGAATCGAATATGGTAAATCATGGGCCTCCTGCAGAATCAACTTCCTGATCTCGGGGTCATTAGGCACATATACGCGATCCTCAAACCATAAGGTTTCATGCTCATCCTCACGAAATCCTTTGGCCTTTCCTTTGCTCATCCTTTCCTTTATCTTAGCAATCTCCTTGTCAGTCTTCTAGGCTTCTTTGATCTTATCCATCAAAGTGGAATGAATTTCAGATGCTGCTACATAACCACTCAGAACTATTTCCAAACATAGCTCTCGAAGATCCTCTGCTAGTTCCTTGGGTAACTCTCTGGCAATGAGTGTATTGACATAACTCTTGCGATTTAACGCATTGGCTAGTACGTTAGCCTTTCCGGGATGATAGTGCAACTTCATACATTACAAAAAAATACACTTCCGTGATGATACGTGTTTGTCACAGTAGGTCGCGTTTTTGGTCATGCATGTACATCCATGACAAATTTATGACAGAATCAAGATAGTCATACCTGTGCTGTCGTAGAAGTGTTCCATGACATTACCAAAATTATCATCACGGAAGTGTCCACTTCCATGACGATAAATCGCGCGTCACGGAACTGCTTTCGTCAAGGGTGACCGACACGTGGCATCCACCGTAACGGAACGCCGTTAAGCTATCTGGTCGGGTTTTGGATCCGATAACTCATTAACAGCCCCGACCAATGGGGATTTTCCACGTGTAAAATCATCATTGGCTGGAGCAAACACGTGTCGGCTCACCGTTGGGACAGATGTCATCCACTCATTGGACATAAGGCGCCTATGATACATCGACACCTGGCACGGCCCAACAGAGGCCCATTCCTGTGAAAAGTCTGACCCGTTTGACTTGGTCAAAAGGTGGCGGGCCGGCCCACGGAAAGCCTGTTAACAGCCTGTTCGCATATAGCCCATTTACAGCCCGCTAACCGAGGGCCCGTTATGCCCTATCCGAATTAGGCCTAGTAGCGTCATCTGGGCCGTCCAATATGATTCAACCCGTTTTAACTTCCGGCCCATGTGTAGCCCATGACTTCTTTCGGCCCATATGAGGACCTTTGTAACTCTTGGCCCATTAACGGCCCGTAATGAACAATGTATCACTTTATACCCATTAACGGCCCGTTGTTCCATTGGGCCGTTTCAGCCCAAGTTATCTTTCGGCCTTCTCTGGGCCCATTGATTCTTGGGCTCATTTACATCATTCGGTTACATTCGGCCCATTACTGTCATTTTCTGCTTGTGGGCCAAATTCAGCCCGTCGTTACAGTCGGCCCGTTTGCGGACCGTTAATACGTTGGGCCGTTTTCATGTCAAAAAAAACCCGTTGGGCTGTTTTCATAGAGTTATCAAATACGGCCTATTAACGGCCCGTTATGGTCCACAAATTGTACGGCCCATGATTGGCAAAATGACGATACGCCCCGTAGAAGGCCCATGGATCCTACGGCCCGTATGAGGCCCATGGATGGTACGGCCCGTAGAAGGCCCATGGACCCTACGGCCCGTAGAAGGCCCATTGATCCCTAAGGCCCGTATAGAAGGCCGATGGATCCTACGGCCTGTATAGAAGGCCAATGGTCCTACGGCCGAACGAAGGCCCATGGATCATACGGCTTGCTTGAGGCCCATGGTTACAACAATCCGTGTGTTGCCATGATTATTTTGGCCTAGTTACCAAAAATAGGCAATTGTGGCCACTAGGAAAACACAGAAAAAGAACTGGAGTGACTACAAGCAAACAACTAAACAAGACAATAAGGAAATAAATAAGCAAGAAATTAAGGCTAGCCTATTACCGCTATTACGCATATTACATCCACTGGGCATCAAAGTTCGCCACCAGTGCAAATATAGGGAACAAAGCAGCATATTACATACACTTGGCCGTCAAAATTGGCCACCAGTGCAAATAAACGCGGCAGCAAAACAAGAGCATAACTAAAACAACTTCAGAAGAGCTCAAGAAACGTTATCCTGGGTATCCACCATGCTGGCAATAAGCTTAGCAAGCTGATTAGCTTTGTCCTGTTTGGCGCTAAAATTCTCCAACACTTGCTGTTGCACCAGAAAGTATGCATCTGAATGCTCCAGGGACTTCTGCAGTCCTTCCGCTTCTTGTCGCAGCACAGCTGATCGATGTCTTTCAGCTTGTAGTTGAGACTCAAGAAACCGAACTGATTCAGACAGTGAGTTTGAATAGCTTGTGCATGTGGTAGTGGCCAGTAACTCGAACACTAAACCAAGACAGGACTTTGGGGTTGTCTCGCTGTCTTCAAGATAGTCTTCCTTAGCTGTTTTATCAGCTATGTTAGAGACCAACAAGGATGTGTCACTGTTCTGAACCTTATCTGCATTACTTCCTTTACCATTGCTTAATAAGGCACTCTTCTCCAATATTCTGTCAGCATTCTAAAAGAAGAAACAAGCAGACACATAACAAGTTTAGCATGTACTAGTATATGAAACTCATTTCGGTGAACCAGTTCATTAGTAAGGTGGTCAGGATTAAACTACCAAGTCTTCTATTGCCAAGTACTAGTACATAATAAAAGCATCAAACAAACATATATCTAAGTCCTATGGTCACTGCATTGTCTTGCCAAATCAAAATAGAGACACGGTTCAAATCATATCAGTTCAAGACAAAGCAGCAGTGAAAGAATACAAAGCGTGGGAAACTACACGGCACAACAAGATTTCAGATGGGTACCATGGGTCTACATGTACAACAACACTATTGGCTCTGTTGTGATGCTAGTAATGTGCATGATATGAAAGTCAACTGTATACATAATTGAAATTGAAATCAACAGAGCTATTGATAAGAGCAAACCTGTTAAAGAAATATGCGTGAACATACCTGCTGGAGCATTGGAGTTCCGATTGGATCCTTCAATTTAAAAATAAGTTCGTATCAGTAAATATAGTGATACAAGAGCAAAACAATCATAGTTAAAAAAAGGCGCGCCTAGGCGAGCGCTTAAGCGTGCCTAGGCTCTAGGCATTGGCAAAACGCATTGCGCATAACTACGCATAATCTGTGCATAACTGCACATAAGCATGCGCTTTGGTCAGTAAAGCGCAAGGCGGTGGCAAAACGCACAATTAACGCCTAGCGCTTTTTTGAACTATGATAGCAATGGAATCTTAAATTAGAATAGTTATTCTTCAGGTTTAGGCACTTGTTCTACATGAACAGAGTATAGTAAGACGCAAGAATAAAATAGTTAAAAATATAAAATGAGCTCATAGACCTTACCACATTCTTGGTTCAGGACCAATACAGAACAAGGCGTTCCCAGTCATCGTCCAGTAAATGTGTCTCAGGAGAACGTAAGGGAATTGATGAGTTTCTTTGCCGGTGAAGTACATTTTCTTCAGGTAATTCCAATACTGCCACCAAGCATTCTTGAAGATAGCAGAGGTATTAGCACAAGTTACCTCATCCTGAGTTTCCAAATCGGTCCTTCTCTATAGAGAAAAATGGGAAAATTTGTTGTATTATAACCATCATGGAGGTAGGATGTATGGGACGAAGCAAAGTAATTGCCATGAATAACATTACTTACACATAACTCCTGGACAAACACCTGCAACTGGCATTTTCCTTCATCTTCAGTATAATATTTCCAAGATGGGAAGATACGCACATACGGTTTAACAACATCAAATGCGATAGATGCAAAACTACGACTGGCTGGTTGTGCTTCCTCCACAGGAATAGGCGTACTAACTGGTGGAGTTGGGGTTCGCCGTGATAGTACTGGCCCTTTGGGAACTGGAGCTGCCATACTAACTATTGTTGTTTGGGATCTCTATGGTGGAGATGGTGTTGTGTTAACAGGAACTGGGTTATTATCGGCTAGGGTTGGGGTTAGATTGGGTGAAGCTGGTTCACTGTCCATCGCAGTAGGGGTACAATCTGCGAGAGTTTGGGTTATGTGTGGTAGGGCTGGTTCTTGTGAATGTACAACCGGGGTGCTATCTCCACCAAGAGGTAGCACTGTTTTATTTGAAGACCGTGTTTTTATTCTGCTAGATACTGGCATCACCCGCCCCAATTCAAATGGATGATAAACAGGAAACATAGTTGAATGTACAGACATGGTATGAGAGACAGATGCAATAGATAGTGTGGAAAAAAGAGGGCATGAAATAGTTGACATGTATATTGTTTAACTAAAACGGATAGCATGACATAGTTTCACATATATGATGTCTATCTAAACTGGATAGCATAGCATAACATAATTCAAAGATATGATGAATATCTAAACAGGATCGCATGCCATAATTCACCTACATGTTATCTAAGTAATCAGGATCACATCATTTAATTCACATATGTGATTTATATGCTAAAAAGAGGGCATTTGATATGATGTCTGAACTAAGAACATGGTGTTGAATATTGTGTATATGATGTCTAAACTATGCAATGCAAGACACCGTATGCATGATATGAGCAGTATAACCGTGCCAAGTTAGAGCATACACCTCAGTGGGGGAATAGGACTGGTCATCTGTCTCTGAATCCATCTCTGAGGAGCTATCGGGACCCAACAAGAGATCTGCTTCGACAGGTAGCACTGTCTGCTCTGAAGGCCTTGTTTTCACTCCAGATTTTTCCATCTCCCACCCAAATGGCTGATTCACAGGAAGAGTAGTTTAATGTACAAACATTGTCGACAAATGGAAATGTAATGAAGAAAGGATGGGCAAGATATCATTCAAATATATGATGTCTGGTTAAACAGGATGGCATTACACATTTCACATATATTATGGCTGGCTAAAAGACATGAGACTGCATAATTCCCATATATGATATAGAAACTAAACAGGTGGCATTACAGAACATGTCTAAACTAAGCAGATGACATATATGATGTCAAAAGTAGGCACTGCAAGGCAACATATGCATGATATGACTAACATCATCATGCCAAGGTAGAGCAAACACCTTGGGGGGTAAATAGGTGTGGTCAGCGGCGTCTGAATACGCCTCAGAACAGATATCTTCCTCTGGATTACAATCTGGAGAGGGGTGGGGAGGGTTTGCCATTGAACCCACCATGGAGCGATGTCTGCATGACATTGTATTGCCACGCAAAACTCTTCTCTTTTTCTCTACATGTTCAGCATGACTGTGTACAATATCTGACATGCATACGAAAAAAATATGGTGAAATTATGTAAGAAGAGCATGCAGAAATTTAAAGTGATGGTAACAACAAGTGGATCGACGTTTTTCCGTTGAACCAAAATAGCCCTAATGGATTGACATGAATGTATAGTAATAACTGACGCAACAAGTGTACAACCTCTTTGCCATACCCGTGTCGACCTCAGCATCATTGGGTTGGTCGCTGAAGCAGTTGAGGCAGAGGTGACTGTCGGAGGTGTGGAGGAAGATCTGAGGAATCTGTAGACGGCGTCCAGGGCACTGCTCTATTATGATGGATCGTTCTGTCGTTGGAGCAGCTCCGGTGAGCCGTAAGACGTCAAGGCTGAAGCAGCACAAGACAGACATCGTCAATCCCAAGTGGGATTCTAATAGCATCTCCAATAAATGATGAAAAAAGGATGTAAAATTAACATCACCAAAAGCCACCTGACTACAACAGATGAGGTAAAAATTGTTGACTCTGAACTTAACTGTCGAAACTGAAATTAACTGTGGAATCTGAATGCTACTGTTGAAACTGAACGCAATGGTAGTAGAGAGACACTTGACATGTAGTTTAGGGAGGGCCTGCAGTTCATCTTCAAGCTGCACACCCCTGAGCCGCCTGCCACCACCGGCCGAACCGCCAGCCCCAGCGCCGCCTCGCCGCCCCGAAACAACTCGCCACCGCCACCCCGGCCAGCCCTCTAGGCCCCCCGCCCCCACCCTGAACCCTAAGATAGATAGTGGGGTACCTCTCCAGTGATCCCCCGTCCCTGCTGCAGGTGGTTCTTCCTTAACTCC
>NC_057807.1:498657696-498696583 GCF_018294505.1 Triticum aestivum | reverse complement strand
CACACACACCGATACATTGAGCGCTCTAGTCATGTCTCCTTGCCACACATGAACTTGACTAGTGCCCTCTGACGTTACGGTAGGTCAGACGCCCTATATCTTTGACTTGCACACACACACACAATTCCGATGGCTCTCTTCATCGATCTCGCACCAACCCACTTGATCCTCTCTTTGACTCTATCAATATCTATGACCCCTCCCTCTCTTCTCGTGGATCGCCCAGCCCTCTATATATGATATGGATAGGCCTCGATTTCACACACATTGCATGCAAAATTTTGTTTGAGATGTCATCGACACATATTCCCACAAATACATTCACGAAATCAACCCCCCCCCAAACAAAAAACACTCACGAACGCACATGCCATCTGTCTAGGTTTGTATCTCTCTCACACACACCCACGTAGGTGGGGGACATGCACGAAGAGAAGAGGTGCACGCACGGCGCAGGTACTCCCGTCTCTTTCCCAACCACACCCGCGCGGGTACACGGTGGAGCTCATTTTTGTACGAAAAGTCAGCCCACGTGGTAATTTTACACGTGTACTGGTTGTCCACTTGATGGAGGGAAGATCGTCTACCACGGGTGAACAAACAAATTGTGACTTGACGCGTTATGTTAAAAAATAGGCAAACCATGTGGGGCCTATCAAAGAGGCAAGGCTCTATACACTGGAGTACTTTTGATGTGTCCCGTCAACTCCCAGAATGAGGAGAAGCTTGCTTAGTATGTCGTATCCCCCACCCACGGGCGTGGTGGCTCGCAGGATGAGGTGAAGCTTGCTTACTAGTAGTATTGTACGCCTTTACGCCCGCTCCCTCGCCCACGCGCACGGTGGCTTGCAGGACGAGGATACATTTTTACTACTCCCTCCATTTACTACTCGCCCCTACCTTAGTTAGAGAGATTATCATATTGTTTGGAATATATATGTCCTTTAGTAGATTTCAATATGAACTACTAGTACATACTCCAAACACTGATGTATATAGACATATTTTAGAGTGTACATTCACTCATTTTGCTACGTATGTAGTCCATATTGAAACAGGCGTGATAGTACGCACTCTCCCTCGCCCCTCGACCCTCGCCCACGTGGTGGACGTGCAACAATTCATTTGGTATCATATAGCCAGAATGATATATACTGCAGTACTGTTATTGCTCGACTTCCCGAAGAGGCGAAGAGCCAATCGCAAGGTTAATATTTTGGAGATGCCAAGCGCAAGGTTTATAGGAGAACGGGTAGTAGGTGTTGCATCATTTATAAATAAAGTTTTTTTCTTCAGTGGCACGTACGCAATATAATAGGTTCATATGGAGAGAAAAGGAAACCGCTCCACTATATACATAGTAAGGACGGGCCAGCCTACACGGTTGCTTGCTGGGGTTGCTCTCTTCACACTCTCTTGCACAAAACGACTATGGCCACATCTCTAACATCCCGGCGGATCACGTCCACCGGGGGAAGGGGTGGATGCTTAATGTAGATGCAGTAGCCATCGCCGACGGCGAAAACCCACTGCCGGCACGTCCCGATAAGGTGTCCACACCGTTCTCTCTCACAAAGCCGGTGAGGTTGCCTTCGTCCCTTGCTCACTGCCGCAACATGGGCAGTAGGCGCCTCCCGCCGCCCTCCTCAAGGTTGAGCTACGTCCCGACAACCCTCAGGTACAACTCCCTTTACAGCCGGCTTGCACCACTGCTCCAGCTGCCCACATCACTCCATGTGGATATTTCTCTACTTATTTTCCCCACACATACCTCTGCTGCCTTCTACGTACTGTATTTGTGATGAGTTTATGTCACACCAACTAGTTCCAGTAATCTTATTCTAATCACGCTTCTTCAATTTCTTTGCCACGGGGATGCTCATCTCGATTTTGGTGAAACTGCACAAAATGATCCGATGGTCAAAGGGTTGCAAACTTCATTTCTTGGGAAGCTCCAACGTTGCCAGCAAATTAAAGCCTGGTTAGGGTTTATGGTTCAAGGGCTAGGGACTGCATGGATCGTTTTTTTTCTTTAGTTGTCGCTTATCCAAAATAAGTGTCAACTTTAGTAGTAGTACAACTTTGTACTAAAGTTCGCATAAAGTTGAGACACTTATTTTTGAACGGAGGGAGTACATATTGGCTATGATCTGTAAATCATTGAGATGCAATAGCATGGATGTAGTCTCCTTTGCATTTGATGAAATGTTGCAACGGGCAACCTTGGATGCAAGATACATGAAACAGAAGCTGGAAGCTTCATAGCATTGTACAAATTTATCTCGCTGATAAATTACTGTACGTACTATACTAGTACTATGTAAAGAGTTAGGTGTCGCACGGTGTGATAGTGTGAGGTCGGCCATGTAATCACTTAGCCTGCATGTTTTCAGTACTCTCACACTCCTCCGCTGTAAGAATGAAGAAAATTGTAATCTAGTAGTACCTCTTTTCGCCGAAAGCATGGGACATCCAGCAGTCCTACCACCTTAGTAATAATGACCAATAAACTGTCAAATCGCATAGACCCAGCAGTAAGTTGGATGGACGAAGCAACCATCACTCTTGAATCCGCTTCTCCCTCCAACACAGGCGCCAGTGAGAGGTCGAGTCCGCTCTGCCCGAGCATGAATGTGGCACCGATTCTTTGGAGCGGCGCTGACCGTTTCAGGCGGGAAGCGCGTGCGAGCGATGGAGGGGCTTTGGGTGGGCCAGGCTGGTCAGGAGCGGGTGTGGCAGCTGTCCGCCTGTCCTGACCGGACGCCCGAAAAAGGGAGGATGCACCAACTCTCACGGCTAAAATCGTACACTACACACCATCTCTCTGTAGGAGTAGGTCGGTCTGTCGCTCTCTCTAACACACACACACACACACACACACGCATGCACGCACACCCACACACAGGTTCATAGAATAGGAAAATCGTGTGAGTGTGAAGCCACAAGAAGTGAGATACAAATGGAGTACGTACAAGAAAAGAAGAGGTGACGAATATTCCATCAAACCTGGACTAAGGAGTAGTACTCCCTCCGTCAAGGTCTTAAGTCATCTTACGGAAATCAGATATTCCCAAAATGTTTAGGCGTCGTCCATTAACTTCGCATCTCAATACCCTCCTGGCCTCGTTGCTAGCGAGCGTTGTTACTTAGAGCATCTCTAGTGGATGGTGTAAATTTGGACGTGTATATCTCCATATACACATCCATATACACCTTGCTAAATTATGCACCTCCCAGTTTTTCAGTGGAACCTGTAAATTAGGACGTGTATATAGGACAAAGCGGCGGCCGGAGAAGAAATGCGACGGCGACCTGGGGGTGAGCTCCTCTGATCCTTCCTCCGGGCGGGCCCGGGACGAAGCAGCGGTCTCCTTTTCGTGAGCTCACGAGCGTGGCTTGCTCATGTTTAGTTCCACGCCTCGTACCGTCATGGCCTAGGTGTGGATGTTTACACGCCCTTTTATACGAGTCGCTGGGAGCAGTTTTTCAGCTCGCATCGTGTATATTTGCTATACACGTCCATATAGATGATCCACTAGAGATGCTCTTAGGGAGCGTTTGGATCCTTATCAAGAACAACTTATAGCCTAGCCGGGCAAGGTTAGGCGTTTGGTACTATTAAAATATGTTAGCTTTTGTGGGCTAGCTAGCTTGGGTGTGATAGAAAAACCTTGCTAGCTCAGGCGAGCCAGATTGGCTCGCTTCCAATGGCAAACTTCGTGTAGTAGTAACATAGACTAGTAACATATGCATGTTACTAGTCCAAGTTACTCACCACTATGACCAATGTAACCAAACACTCCTTACTCTGCCTTGTTATCTCCCCCGGAAACCCAATGCATGGAGCGCAACAACGTGTTGATCAGTCAAGAAATCAAAGCCGGCTTGCATGCGAGTTAATACGTGGCCCTGCATGGTAGCTAAAATGGCATCTCTTAGTTGTTTGGATTAATTCTTGCGTTTAGAGACAGAAATCAGGGCTTTGATTGGAGGAAGGACTGGTCAAGTTTCTCCTTCTCCTCCAATCTGCTTGCACATGTTCCCGCTGCACCTTCTAACGTGACTTATTACACCTAGACGGAGGGAGTAGTATGAGATACGGTGGCACACTGATTAAGGTCGAATACAAGTGCCCAAAATTGTGTGCATGTTATAATAAGAATTCACTTAAAATAGTACGTGAGCAAACAGAGGGATCAATTGGACAGTGTTCACGAGCAGTAGCGAGATGTGTGAGGTAAGATACACCGCTGGCACTTTTAATTTTTCTTATTAATTTGTTTGTTTCACCCTCTGACTGGTGGGACCCAACATACAACATGGAGAGAGGTAAGGTGACTGAGGCTGCATTATTTCTGTACTACCAACACTGCTTTAAATCCCAAAACACCTTAGACTAGTCACAATGGATAGTAACTTAGACTAGTAACATGCATATGTTACTAGTCCATGTTACTACCTCTATAGTGGGGAGTAACATTGTGTGGTATCATGCAACACTTCATATATTAGATTGTAGACTCATTTTGTCTTGGTATGTGTGATGCTACAATAACTAGATATGTTACCACATGCCTCTCTTTCCTCATTAATTACTCGCCACATCATCTATTTTGCCTAAAGATGTGTGATGTTACCACCTATGTTACTCCCACTGTGGATAGTCTTACCACCAAAGCCACATGACACGATTATGATTTAAATCCCAATGACTCCCATGCAAAAAAAACGACATTTTTGTCACACGAATGCAGGAATGTATAAAAGGTTATTTTCCTCTCGTTGAACATAATGGGAGGGTTGTGTAGCTGGTTAGCCTGTTCGCTCATCAAACTTGAAGTCTCGGGTTCGATAACTACACTTGAGCATAATGTTGTTTTTGTTCGACTTCTTTCTTCCGCCCAATGACAGGTAGACCCCGCATGACAGAGAGAGAAAGTGATTTGGGGCGGTGCTAGGTGGATTCTTTGACTGGTCAAAATGGATGGATACGGAGCTATACGATCTCGTAGTGACCATATAATCACCTCATCACGTATAAGTTGCAGCCTCGGTGCTTGTTTTATAGGGTTTGCACTCTTCACACTCTCTCTCCAGTATATATATACACGCTGGAGCCTCAGCACTTGTAGTTGCTTTCTTCACACTCTCTCACCCTCTCCAGATCTAAACAAGACTTCGTTTGCCTCTCTCTCTCTCCCATCACTGCTGGTCAAAGAGCCGGCAGGATCCGTCCGCCGGGATGGGAAGGAGGCTTAAAGCTGTCGCCGTCGGCGAGGGAGGGAATCCACTACCGGCGCAACTATTCACTTTCACCTAGCGGCGGCACGGGAGGGCCTCCAACCCCTTCTTCTTCGCTGCCGTACATAGTGTGGGACAAACGATGTCCGGTCGCCCACCGAACCACACCCCAAGAACCTTAAGGTATAATTTACTTATTCCACCTGCATTGCTCTAGCTGCATGTGGGCTTTTTCTGCTTCTGCACTCGAATCTAGGTGTTGGATCAAACAGGAAAGTAGTGGGGAAAGTTGTATAGCATGAATCTAGGACATGGTTCAAATAGGAAAGGAATGGGGGAAAGTAGTGGGGAAAGTTGTATAGCATGAATCTAGGAAATGGTTAAAAAATGAAAGGAAGGGGGGAAAGTAGTGGGGAAAGTTATATCGCATGAATCTAAGACGTGGTTCACAGAGGAAACGAATGGGGAAAGTTGTATAGCATAAATCTAGGACGTTGTTCAAAGAGGAAAGGAAGGGGGGAAAGTACTCGTACAGAATGGCAATCCAGCACCTACATTGGTCGAAAAGGGAAAACAATGACAAACGCAGTACACACATTTGTAACGAACTGATCTTTTGTTTTGGGGGACAAGGCTGTAGAGTTTGAGCAGGACTAGATTTGCTGCACTCACATAGGGAAAGGTGTCTAAAGATAACAAAACTGGGACCAACACAAATATGCTCCTTGGTTGTTTGTTCTTTGTTGCAACAGACTATGCCTCACCCTAGTACATCAGTAGATGCACATGGTGCTGGTGCGTCCACTGTCCTGTGCAACTCTTTAGCTGTTGTTAATCTAAGGCCCTGTTTGGTTAAAAACTCCCTAGTGCCTACCTGCTTGGTTCCAGGGACTAAACATGGACGAGAGGTTATTAAATGACATGCTAAAAGACCATGTTACCCCTAGTAATGAACTAATAGAGAGAAGGTGCGGTGCGGGGCAGGGGCAACTATTGGAAAAAGTCCCAAAAAGACTCTCCCTCGGGGTCTTCATTCTATAGTCCCAAATGCCCACTTTTAGTCCCTAAAAGTCCCTCCTATTTGGTTTAGATGGGACTGACACGTAGTTTTTTAGTCCCTACACCAAAATGTCCCTATAAACAAACACCCTCTAATAATGCCGCTGGAAAATTGATGCAATGCCACAGTTAAAAGCAAATTACATGTTTAACGAATTTTATTATTAATATAATCTCTCTCTTAATATTAATCAATGCCACCGCTTGAGAAATGCTACTATCTTGCTTTCTTTCCCATTTAGATAAGTTAGATGCTTCTTGCTGTTGGCTTATGTTTCATCCACCATTATTGACCACTAGTTGTTTCCTTTGAACCTCTATGTGAATAGGGTTATCTACTTCACCTCGTTGCCATTTTGACCTTTTCTTGCACTGCACAAAACACTTTTGTTTCAAGAGTGTTTTGTGCAGTTCAACCAAAATGTCACACCGACAATGTTGCATGATTGCTTGATCTTAGGGGAACTGCACAAGAGGAGATCTTACTTCCTATCTGTGTTGGCAAATTTGGTTCAGATCTTATTCTTGTGAGTTGTTTGAATTCCACGTCATGAGAGGTCAGTACTAGCCTTCTTTCACATGATTCCGCAGTGTGCTTTCATATGTTGTGCTACTTGTACGGTAATGTTGCTCGATTTTAGTGAACTGCACAAATGAAGACAAGACTTCCAATCTGTATGTGCACCGTAATATCCCATTGAGATAAGATAAGGATATTTCACTACTGTTGGCCTGTATTTTTCCACTTTCATCAAAAAATTATCATTGTTTAGTGCTATACTTGTGCTCCCTAATTGACATGCCAAATCTTAAATTGAAGGCGAAGCTTGTCTATTATTGAACCAAGTGATGAAGGGGAAGAACAAGCGGAAGAGAAACAAAAATCAACTCCAGATGCTGTAATCAAGCATTGGAACTGTGATGACACAAGTAATGATTTAGTGTTGCATCTTAATTTATTGCTATGGCTGGAACGAGCAATTGTTTTGTCACTGATTTGATGCCACTCTTAATGTAATATGTTATTATCTCTACTTGTGCAGACAGGGATCTTCTTTGAGGATACCATATATTTTAGTGGAACTGCACAAGAAGATGTTGGAAACATTAAACTAATCGAGGAGTATATAGTAAGCATTGCCACCATAGTAGATAGCAACAGATGGTTCCAGAGAAGTGCTTCATCTGTATGCTCTACACAATAAGCCTCCTGACAAAGGTTGGTGCTCGCCCACGGATTTCATCCATATGATTGCGCTTTGTCATCTCTATTGGTGTTGTGCTACTGTTTAGATACTGTCATGAGAAAGTGGTATTGTCCTCGAGAACTGCTTCATCTGTGTTGTTTTAAATATTTCCTTTCCTTTTTTCGAGCAAACAGGGATGCTAGCATTTATTTGTACTCTTGTCATTGCATAGTAGGATCATCCTCCTCTAAAGAAGAATATGGAGTACGTGAAGTGACTAGTTCCGATTATGCCAGGATGAAGAAGCCCTGTCTATCTTCTCATCAGAAGGAGCAGTTGAAGGATGGTTACATTACTCCCCACAAGACCAAACTAACTTTAACTCAAAAGGACTGACGGATCTCCATTTTCTTGCTGTGATGCGCAAGTACAATGTTATTCTAGGATTCTTTCCGGTGAGTTCCATTTTTCTACAAGTGTGCTCTACGTGGACCATGTAGGTGCCTCTTTAACTGTCAATTCATAGTACAATTTGCTTTATACTAATCCCTTTTTTGTATTTGTCCAAACAGGGGTGCTCAGCTTGATTTCAATGGGAACTGCACAAAATGTTCATTCATTTCCACCACAAGAAAGGAGGTGCCGATAAGATCAAGGTGTTGCAACATATAAGGGACAAATCATACAAGCTATGCGTGAATTTGGTTGATTTTGGTGGAACTGCACAAAAAGAACAGCTAGTTTATTTAGCACGAGGTCCCATGTCAATGTCTGAACTAATGAAAACCCTGCCCATTCCACAATCGTAGGCATTTGATATTTTGGAATGGGACAACCTTGTCAAATTTTGCTCATTGATGTTAGCAAGAAGACATGTGTTTGATATTTTCAAATGGGATGCCCTTTGCTGTCAGCAGCGTCAATCGATTTTTCTTTATTCTTTAGTTGTGAAGTAAGTATTGGCTCTGACATGTGAATCACTGAGATGCATAATCATTGATTGTTTTTAATGTCTCTATGAATTTCCAGGCCTGTGTGTTTGATTGCAATGTACAGGAATGCTAAAAAGCTGCTCAAACTCTTTGTACTCCTTCTGTTCCTTTTTACTCTGCACATTGTGAAAGTGCATACTTTTTTCTTAGATTGGTCAAAGTAGAGATACTTTGATTGCAGATAAAACTTGTATGCAGACTAGAAAGGACCGGAGGGAGTACATGTGAAACTGCTGCAAACGAGGTGATCACCCTAGGAATAATGCTAGTATGCATTGTTTTGCATGTTCATCCAATGCCAGTGATACAAGAATTCGAACTAATCGAAATAAATTCATTCACACACGGTCGGATTTCATATAAACATGCCGGATTTCATTACATTTCATACATTCTTCAACTAAAAAGGGGTGCGCTGGAGGTATAATTAAATAACCGAAGCTACCCACGTATGTCTGGCTGAGCCGAACAGAATCTTATACTCCAACGGACTGAGCTTCAATGACTTATCTGCAGGTGCAGTTGCATAACTGACATGTGGCCCAGATGCATATTGGGCCCATGTGTCAGTCAACCAACTGCACCAACAGTTAAGTAGAAGCAGCATCCTTCTCCAACATAGCTCTCTGACTCCACGTTGCTGCCAAGAAGCTAATCCGCCGTCAATGGTCAAGCCGCCTAGCTTGGCTTCAATCGGAGGGTAGCAGCGGTGGCCTTACTTGGACCCAAGCGACGAAGACCTACCGTGTTCTACTCTTTGTCATTTTCTATCTGGAGCCGGTGATGTCCTTTGTCTCGTTGCCGGCGGGGCGGCGCCTCGGCAGAGCGGGGGAAATCCTCTCCCTCATTGCCGGCAGGGTGGGGCCTCGCCTGAGCCGGCGATGTCCTCTGCCTCGTTGTTGGCGGGGTGGGGCCTCGGCAGAGTAGGGCTTCCGCCTCGGTGCCGGTGGGGCAGGGCCTCGATGGAGCCGGCGATGTCCTTTGTCTCGTTGCTAGCGGGACGGTGCCTCGACTGAGCGGGGGAAATGCTCCCCCTTGTTGCCGACAAGGTGGGGCCTCAGTAGAGCCAGCGATGTCGTGTGCCTCGTTTTTGGCGGGGAGGGGCCTCAGTGGAGCCGGCGGTGTCCTCTGCCTTGTTGTTGGCGCTGCAGGGCCTCGGCGGAGCAGGGCCTTGTCGACGCCAGCGGAGCGGGGACTCGTCGGAGTCGGCATTGTCCTCTGCCTCATCCTCGGTCTCGCCAAACAGTGCCTCGCCCGCTTCATTGCCCTCTTTATAGGTGGCCATAGCCTCCGCCACCCGCATGCGGTACCGCCAGCGCTCGAGGCGGCCCTCACGGGCGGAGTTGTACGAGTCGAGCAGCGCCTCCTGCTCCGCCCGCTCTGTGGCGATCTGCTCCTCCGCCTGCAGGTGCTCCTAGAGGAGATGGTGGTTGTAGCCGATGTCAGCCTGCGCCTCCAAGAACTACTCCACACGCTTCTGCCTCACCGTGTCCATGTAATGTGCACTTGCCTCACCGATGGTCATGGTGCAATGCATCGGAGAGGATGGAACAGAGGAGGGGGTTTGCGCCGGATCGTCGACTACCATGTTCTCCATTGGGATATCATCGTCCTCCGGCTGCCTGCCGGCCATCTAGTCGGCAGCAATGGCTGCCATCTCCTTGTGGTCCGTCGTCCGCCCGTCCCGAAGAGCGCTGGAGCGCGAGGAAGCCATGGTGAGTTGTAGTGGTGTGTACAGGAGAAAGGGAATGGAGGCAGATGACTGCGGCTATGGCCGGCGCAGCAGTTTATATAGCAATGGTGGGCGGTGATACGTCCATTTTGCATCATGCTTTTATATCGATATTTATTGCATTATGGGCTGTTATTACATGTTATGTCACAATACTTATGGCTATTCTCTCTTATTTTACAAGGTTTACACGAAGAGGAAGAAGGCCGGCAGCTGGGATTCTCGGTTGGAAAATGAGCAAATATTGAAGACCTATTCTGCACAGCTCCAAAAGTCCTCAAACTCCACGAAAGTCATTTTGGGAATTAATAAAAAATATCCAGCGGAAGAAATACCTGAGGGGGCCACCCACCACCCATGAGGGTGGGGGCGCGCCCTACCCCCCTAGGCGCGCCCCTGCCTCGTGGGCCACCTGGCAGCCCTCCGGTGCCCATCTTCTGCTATATGAAGTCTCTTACCCTGGAAAATATCATAAGCAAGCTTACGGGACGAAACTCCGCCGCCACGAGGCGGAACCTTGGCGGAACCAATCTAGGGCTCCGGCGGAGTTGTTCTACCGGGGAAACTTCCCTCCAGGAGGGGGAAATCATCACCATCGTCATCACCAATGATCCTCTCATCAGGACGGGGGCAATCTCCATCAACATCTTCACCAGCACCAGCTCCTCTCAAATCCTAGTTCATCTCTTGTATCAAATCTTTGTACCAAAACCTCAGATTGGTACCTGTGGGTTGCTAGTAGTGTTGATTACTCCTTGTAGTTGATGCTAGTTGGTTTATTTGGTGGAAGATCATATGTTCAGATCCTTAATGCATATTAATACTCCTCTGATTATGAACATGAATATGCTTTGTGAGTAGTTACGCTTGTTCCCGAGGACATCGGAGAAGTCTTAATATTAGTAGTCATGTGAATTTGGTATTCGTTTGATATTTTGATGAGATGTATGTTGTCTCTCCTCTAGTGGTGTTATGTGAACGTCGACTACATGACACTTCACCATTGTTTGGGCCTAGAGAAAGGCATTGTGAACTAATAAGTAGATGATGGGTTGCTAGAGTGACAGAAGCTTAAACCCTAGTTTATGTGTTGCTTCATAAGGGGCTGATTTGGATCCATATGTTTCATGCTATGGTTAGGTATACCTTAATACTTCTTTTGTAGTTGCGGATGCTTGCAATAGGGGTTAATCATAAGTGGGATTCTTGTCCAAGAAAGGGCAATACCCAAGCACCCGTCCACCTATTGGAAATATGCCCTAGAGGCAATAATAAATTATTTATTATTATTATATTTCCTTGTTCATTTTAATCGTTTATTATCCATGCTATAATTGTATTGATACGAAACTCAGATACATGTGTGGGTACATAGACAACACCAAGTCCCTAGTAAGCCTCTAGATGACTAGCTCGTTGAGCAATAGATGGTTACGGTTTCCTGACCATGGACATTGGATGTCGTTGATAACGGGATCACATCATTAGGAGAATGATGTGATGGACAAGACCCAATCCTAAGCCTAGCACAAAGATCGTGTAGTTCGTATGCTAAAGATTTTCTAATGTCAAGTATCATTTCCTTAGACCATGAGATTGTGCAACTCCCGGATACCGTAGGAATGCTTTGGGTGTACCAAATGTCACAACGTAACTGGGTGGCTATAAAGGTGCACTACAGGTATCTTCGAAAGTGTCTGTTGGGTTGGCACGAATCGAGGCTGGGATTTGTCACTCCGGTTGATGGAAAGGTATCTCTGGGTATTTGATACCTGTTCGGTTGCTAAGATTAGGAACTCGAAACAGGAGTTGAAGAATAAATGGAGACTAGTTGAGGGTGAAGTGATGATGTGTGTTGGAAGTGGTTCCAAGATTGATATGATCATCATCGCACACTCCGTATACTTTCGGGATTAGTGTTGAACCTAAATAAATGTTATTTTGTGTTTGCGTTGAGCATGAACAAGATATGATCGTGTTTATTACAATACAGTTATTCATTTAAGATAGAGAATAATTGTTATTATGTTTATATGAACAAAACCTTCTATGGTCATACACCCATTGTTGATGGTTTATTGATCTCGATCATAGTATTACACATATTCATAATATTGATGCCAAAAGATGCAAAGTTGATAATGATAGTGCAACATACTTGTGGCACTCATGTTGGTGTAAAGCGCATGAAGAAACTCCATGCTGATGGGCTTTTGGACTCACTTGATTATGAATCATTTGATACTGGCGAACCATGCCTCATGGGCAAGATGACTAAAACTCCGTCCTCCGGAACAACGGAGCGAGCCAATGACTTACTGGAAATAATACATACCAATATATGCGGTCCGATGAGTTTTGAGGCACGCGGCGGGTATCGTTATTTTCTGACCTTCACAGATGATTTGAGCATATATGGGTATATCTACTTAATGAAACACAAGTCTGAAACATTTGAAAAGTTCAAAGAATTTCTCAATGCGGTGGAGAATCATCGTAACAAGAAAATAAAGTTTCTACAATCTTAATGTGGAGGCAAATATTTGAGTTACGTGTTTGGCCTTGATTTAAAACAATATGGAATTGTTTCACAACTCACGCCACCTGGAACACCACACCGTAATGGTTTGTCCGAACGTCGTAACCGCAGTTTATTAGATATGGTGTGATATATGATGTCTCTTACCGATTTACCAGTATTGTTTTGGGGTTATGCATTAGAGACAACCGCATTCACGTTAAATAGGCCACCTTCTAAATCCGTTGAGACGATACCGGCTGAACTGTGGTTTAGCAAGAAACATAAGCTGACATTTCTTAAAATTTGGGGTTGCGACACTTATGTCAAAAGGCTTCAGCCTGATAAGAATGAACCGAAATCAGAGAAGTGCGTCTTCATAGGATACCCTAAGGAAAGAATTTGGTACACCTTCCATCACAGATCCGAAGGCAAGATCTTTGTTGCTGAGAATGTGTTCTTTCTAGAGAAGGAGTTTCTCTCGAAAGAAGTGAGTGGGAGGAAAGTAGAACTTGATGAGGTAAATGTACCTTCTCTCGAATTGGAAAGTAGTACATCAGAGAAAATTGTTCTCGTGATGCCTACACCAACTAGAGAGGAAGCTAAAGATGATGATCATGAAACTTCAGATCAAGATACTACTGAATTTCGTAGGTAAACCAGGGCGATGAACACCAGAGTGGTACGGTAATCCTATCTTGGAAGTCATGTTACTAGACCAAGGCGAACCTACGAGCTATGAAGAAGCTATGTTGAACCTAGATTCCGACAGATGGCTTGTGGCCATGAAATATGAGATAGGATCCATATATGAGAACAATGTGTGGACTTTGGTGGACTTGTCGATGATCGGCAATCCATAGAGAATAAATGGATCTTCAAGAAGAAGACTGACGCTGATGGTGATGTTACTATCTACAAAGCTCGACTTTTCGCAAAAGGTCTTCGACAAGTTCCATGGGTTGACTATGATGAGACTTTCTCAACCTAGCGATGCTTAAGTCTGCCCGTGTCATGTTAGCAATTGCCACATTTTATGAAATCTGGCAAAATGGATGTCAAAACTGCATTCCTTAAATGGATATCTCTAAGAAGAGTTGTATATGATACAACCAGAATGTTTTGTCGATCCTAAAGGTGCCAACAGGGTGTGCAAGCACCAGCGATCAATCTATGGACTGGTGCAAGCATCTCGGAGTTGGAATATACTCATTGATAAGGTGATCAAAGCATATGGTGTTATACAGACTTGCGATGAATCCTGTATTTACAAGAAAGTGAGTGGGAGTTCTGTAGCATTGCTAATATTATATGTGGATGACATATTATTGATTGTAAATGATGTAGAATTTCTAGATAGCATAAAAGGATACTTGAGTAAGAGTTTTTCAATGAAATCCCTCGGTGAAGCTGCTTACATATTGGGCATCAAGATCTATAGAGATAGATCAAGACGCTTGATAAGACTTACAATGAGTACATACCTTGGTAAGATTTTGAAGGAGTTCAAAATGGATCAGCCAAAGAAGGATTTCTTGCCTGAGTTGTAAGGTATGAAGTTGAGTAAAACTCAAAGCCCGACCACAGCAAAAGATAGAGAGAGAATGAAAAGTCATTCCCTATGCCTCGGCCATAGGTTCTATATAGTATGCCATGTTGTGTACCAAAACCTGTTGTGTACGTTCCCATGAGTTTGGCAAGGGGGTACAATAGTGATCCATGAGTAGATCACTAGACAACGGTCCAATTATCCTTAGAGGACTAAAGAAATGTTTCTCAGTTATGGAGGTGATAAAGAGTTCGTCATAAAGACTTACGTCGATGCATGCTTTTACACCGATCCAGACGACTCCGAGTCTCAATCTGGATATGTATTGAAAGTGGGAGCAATTAGCTACAGTAGCTCCATTCACAACATTGTAGACATATAAATTTGCAAAATACATACGAATCTGAATGTGGCAGACCCGTTGACTAAACCTCTCTCACAAGCAAAACATGATCATGCATTAGTACTCTTTGAGTGTTAATCACATAGCGATGTGAACTAGATTATTGACTCTAGTAAACTCTTTGGGTATTGGTCACATCACTACAAAAAAATACACTTCCGTGATGATACGTGTTTGCACAGTAGGTCACGTTTTCTGTCATGCATGTACATCCATGATGATTTTATGACAGAATCACGATAGTCATACATGTGCTGTCGTAGAAGTGTTCCATGACATTACCAAAATTATCATCACGGAAGTGTCCACTTCCATGATGATAAATCGCGCGTCATAGAAGTGCTTTCGTCAAGGGTGACCTACACGTGGCATCCACCGTAACGGAACGCTGTTAAGCTATCGGGTCCGGTTTTGGATCCGATAACCCGTTAACAGCCCCGACCAATGGGGATTTTCCACGTGTAAATTCATCATTGGCCGGAGGAAACACATGTCGACTCCCCAATGGAACAGATGTCATCCACTCGTTGGACCGAAGGCGCCTATGATACGTTGACACGTGGCACGGCCCAACAGAGGCCCATTCCTGTGAAAAGGCCGGCCCGTTTGACTTGGTCAAAAGGTGGCGGGCCAGCCCACGGAAAGCCTGTTAACGGCTTGTTCGCATATAGCCCAGTTACATCCCGCTAACCCAGGGCCCGTTACGACCTATCCTAATTAGGCCCAGTAGCGTCATCTGGGCCATCCAATATGATTCTAGCCCGTTTTAACTTCCGGCCCATGTATGGCCCATGACGTTTTTTAGTCCAAATGAGGCCTTTTAACTCTTGGCCCATTAACGGCCCATGGTGAAACTGGACCGTAATGAACAGTGTATCACTTTATACCCATTAAAGGCCCATTATTCCATTTGGACGTTGTCGTTGTCAAAACCAGCGGATCTCAGGTAGGGGGTCCCGATCTGTGCGTCTTAGGCTCATGGTAACACGAAGCAAGGGACACAATGTTTACCCAGGTTCGGGCCCTCTCGATGGAGGTAAAACCCTACTTCCTGCTTGATTAATATTGATGATATGAGTAGTACAAGATTAGATCTACCACGAGATCATAGAGGCTAAACCCTAGAAGCTAGCCTATGATGGTATGATTGTAATTGTGATCGGCCTTCTAAGGACCATCCTCTCTGGTTTATATAGACACCGGAGAGGGCTAGGGTTTACATGGAGGCGGTTACAAGGAAGGAAATATAATATCCGGATCGCCAAGCTTGTCTTCCACGCAAAGGAGAGTCCCATCCGGACATGGGCCGAAGTCTTGAGTCTTGTATCTTCACGCTTCAATAGTCCGGACGATGTATATAGTCCAGCTGTCCGGATACCCCCTAATCCAGGCTCCCTCAGTAGCCCCTGAACCAGGCTTCAATGACGATGAGTCCGGCATGCAGTCTTGTCTTCGGCATTGCAAGGCAGGTTCCTCGTTTCGAATACTCCAAGGTTATTATCAAGCACGTTAGACCATGTTCGGATCTGCTACGATGACTAGTGTCTGGTTCTGCAAGATGATCTTCACACACCATTGTAGGGAACATAGCATAAATCCGTCCTTCTGGCAATCTTTGTACGTCGTGCCCTTGCATCGTGGCCTGGTCCAACACAAACCGGTGCTTCCTACCCCACCTCGACTCGCGTTGCGAGGCGGTTTTATTGGCACGTCCTGTCAAAGCTGAGATCGTGTTCCTCTTATTGCGGGATCTTTCATCAATATGGGCTTGTGCGACCCCACGGCGACCGTTGGTATGACTCCATGTATTTTAGATAAGTCTCAAGCAGTCACGCTGAGGACTCTTGATATTCATCCCCTTTATAAAGGGGCTGAGGCCTACGCCTCTTTTCCACCCCCTTGCTCCTTCTTGCACCTCGAGCTCCAGCACTCAAAACCTAAGCTCCAACACCCCAGATCCTCGAGTATGTCCGGATACGACGCAAAAGGCCGGTGGGTGGCCTCCTCGATCCAAGAGGAGGACATTACTAAGCTTAGGGAGGTCGGATACCTGACCGCCGATATCCAGCACAAGCTTCCTGCTCCAGGGAAAATTATCCCCACGTTGGAGCCCAATGAGAGCGTCGTGTTTGTCCCTCACTTCCTCCGAGGCCTGGGCCTCACCCTCGACCCCTTTGTGAGGGGTCTCATGTTCTACTACAGCTTGGATTTTCATGATCTGGCTCCAAATGCTATCCTCCATATCTCGTCGTTCATTATTATGTGCGAGGCTTTTCTCCATGTCAACCCACACTTTGGCTTATGGCTCAAGACCTTCAATGTGAAGTCGAAGATGATCGAGGGGCGACATGCGGATTGCGGAGGTGCCATAATAAGCAGGAACGCCGATGCCCCATGGCCCGAGGGTTCTTTTCTGGAAGTATCCGATGTATGGCAACGGAGGTGGTTTTATGTTATAGCTCCCAGAGGCACAAAGTGGGTAGCCACCCCCGAGTTCCGCTCGGGCCCTCCGTCACAGTTGGCGTCATGGACCGACGTAGGACGGAATTGGGGGCCCGCTGGTGATGTACCAGAACTGCATAATCGCATCCGGGAGCTTATTGAGAGGGACATAAATCTCGTCAGCATAATTCAAGTGATGCTAATCCGACGGATGTTGCCGTGCAAACGTCGGCCTCTACGGATGTGGGAATTAAATCCGGAGGGTCCGCGAACTATTAAGCACTTCTTCGGCCTGAAGCTCGAAGGGATGTGCAAATTATTCTTTGGACCACAAGTAAAGTGTCCGGACACCACCGAGGATGCGGGCCTAAGCTGCAACCGCCTGGATGCCCAAGTAAGTAACCTTAAAGCCGGACACTTTGTTTATATTTATCATAACCATTATTCAGAAAAACCCTCCGTGGCCAGGAATGGCTCACCAAGGCGGAGAGAACCAGGTGTCCGGTGCCACTTCCTGAAGGCTCTCCTGGCCCAACCGTGGCCAAGATGCTTGGCCGGGTGCTCAGCAAAATCCCCTCAGGGAAAGGCGAAGGAAAGGGCGGTGAAGCCGAACTTCACACACTACGCATCCAAACCGGGGGAATCGTTACCTCCCCTAGGGAGGATAGTCAGGAAGGGGACCTTAAAGCCTCCTCCCCGCGTGGGAGGAAGAGGGCCGCCTCCGAAGACTTGGAAGCGGAGATGCCCAAACAAGGGAAGAAGACACCACCAGGGGGCTCTGCCGCGACGGGCACCCTCACCGCGTCGTGCCCACCAACGGGCCAGCCCTCCACCGAGCTGTAAGTTAATCGTTAATTCAAAGGTATGGTGTTTCTCCGAGATTCATAACCGGGACTTCGTCTTTTGCAGTCCGGCGAGTAGCTCCTCTCAACAGAGTTCGTCTTCGGGGGATCTTCCTCCAAAGATGATGGAGATTGAGACCCCACCCACCTCACCACCTTATGAAGCGGGCGACACTGAGGTGTCATCACGAAGGAGTCCGGATCTGCCGAAGCCGGAAGCGAACCCGTCAGTCGCCCTGAGCCCGGAGCGTTTGGCTCCCACGGGGGGCGATGAGAAGGGTCCGATAGAGTTCGATGTCCGGCCAGACATACTGACAGGCCTTCTAGAGCGAGCCACGCTCTCGGAGGAGCACCGCTCTTTAATGAGCACGGTGCTCACGAAGATTTCATCCGCTACCAGCGGTTTGAATGAGGCATTTACAAGCCTGCTCAAAGGCTTTGAGGTATGTAGTGAAAAATGCACTATTTTTTGGTTGTGAAGCACGTGCTAGGTGTCCTCCCTATGGATAGTATCCCCTGAGACTCTGGTTGCCCTCCATAGGCGGCAAACGGGGGATCACATAGTAATGGCTGTGCCGTACATGTGCACAGGTACCTAAGGATCCGGCAGCCGACCAGTCTGTTGAAGTTGCCGAACTAAGGAGGCAGATCGGATGTATTGATGGCGATATCACGCTGGTGAACAAACGGCTGGAAGAATCCTAGGGTATGTGCTCTGCTTCCCTTATTATGTTGTATAGGTAAATGCAAGAGTGGTATAATATTAATGCAATGTGTTTGTACCGCAGATGGTGCTGCTGCCGTGGAGGCCCTAAGGGCGGAACTTGCTCAGGCCAAGGAACAAGCTCGGGCTAGCAATGCGGCTGCCCTAAAGGCGGCCGAAGAATTGAGAGCTGAACAGGCTACTGATCACCGAAGCGAGGAAAAGATAGCCGAAATGGCTGGGGAGTTAAAAAATGCCACCGACCGGTATGTACTCCTTGAAAAGGAGAATAAGGCTAGTTCGACCGAGCTAGACAAGGCACTTAATGCCGCCAAGGAGATGCGGACCGAGATCCGGGGTATGCGGGAGGAGCTCCAACAGGCCGACAAAATCGTGGCTGGGGGCTCCTACTTACTACGGACGAATTTTTTGGATCCGAAGTATGCTCCCCTGGCTAGGCGCTGGAGTCCTGCAGACGCATATGTGGACTTGGCGAATAGTACAGCTGACACTGCCAAGTTCTTCGAGGATCAAGGTGATAAGGAAGTAGAGAAGCTTTTCTGGTCGCAATTCAATGCGCCCACTCGCCCGCTGCCGCTAAATGAGAAGGTGGCTGCTGTGGCGGAGCTTCATAGGTTGTCCGGTCTTGCAATGCGGTCTGTAATAGACCATCTTTGGCCAAAGGGGCCTAAGCCGGACAGTTACTTTGGTTTGGTGCAGCAATTCCTTGGGTCCGTGTCTCGGATTGACGCCATGAGGAGGTCAGCGTGCATAAAGGGTGCGCGAATGGCTCTTGCCCGCGTTAAAGCCTATTGGACTGATATGGAGGCCACCATTATAGCAACCCAGGATCCGGCGGGAGGCCAATATCCGGCCGAGCACTACTTGGTGCAGGTCATAGAAGGTGCCCGCCTAATAGAGGCGCAATGCTCGAAGAATGTTTTGTTCGAGTGATAAGTCGAATCATTGTAAAAACAATGTTTATTTTGATTATGAGGCTATATTTATACTTTTGCCCGGAAGTATGAGTATGTCCCCTGTACGGCCGTTTTTATATGTATAAGTAGTCTGAAAGATAGCAGTCGTTGGCTTCAGCCCCCACGCATATAATGCGGGGGTGTTCGCGAAAAAATATGCTTAATCACACTTGATCCAACATCTTGGTCCATTAAGGAGGTGATCGCACGTTGAACTAGGCAACCGGACTATATAGTTGTAACACTTTTGCTTAGCCATGGGAGTATAAAGGTGGGGCTACTATGTACCCCCTGGTACCTTCGCATGCATCCGAATACGGGCGCGTGTGTATATGGCCGGGAAACGACCCTTGCTTAATGCGGAGGAATCCAAAAGATTCCGGTGAGTCTTCGAGTGGTTGAATAGTCTCTCGCTGCATCATGGCAGTCAGTTTTCGGCTTTCTCTACCGAGGTGCTCATCCGGAATAACCTGGGCACAATCGCAGTAGTTCTCCTTTGGCCGCCATAGCCGATAATAATGGAACATAAGGCGGCAAACCCAGGAGCCGGCCAAACCAAACATTTGACCAAAGACATGATTCAGAGCTGATGCATATAAGGCCAAACTCGTGACGCCGAACACTCCCGAAGGTGTTCAGGCTTTATAACAAAAGATGGTCTCAAGAATGCCCATTCATTATGAACCCTGTATTTCCAGGTATGTGCGGTAATCTGTCGTGTCAAAATGCCAATAACGACAGTATCCTCTGTGGGTATGGAACCCATGGGATGGTTTAAACAACAAGAGGCAATAGAAAAGGTTTACACAGTGGCTTAATCTAAAAAGAAACCTGTTGAACGGGGCCCTATTGCATGTCTGCGCCTTTGTCTCCGTTGTGCCGTATCCTAGAAGGGTATGGCGCGAACATTGTTTGTGGAAAAAGGAAAACTCATAGGAGAGTACAACGTAAGTATGCGATGGATAGTAAAAACTGTAAGATGTTGGCCTGCCAATAAGGTTGAACCAAGTGCGGGGCTGTATTAAATATTTATAGCCCCTGGTTTCCGCTATGGGATTAAATATATGGTGCCCTGGTAGAATTTTATCCGGGCTGTCGGACTCGTCTAACCGTGTCTGTGGTCTTAATGACAAGTCATGTTTTATGATATTGGAGGCCGCTTATAGTCCAGCCGCTAGGGCCGTCGCGTGTTCCTCTGCACGTGAAGAGCACTCTGTGATTCCGCTAATGGTGATGACGCCATGGGTACCAGGCATCTTGAGTGTAAGGTAGCCATAGTGCGGCAATGCATTGAAGCGGGTGAAGGGCGTTCTTCCAAGCAGTGCATGATAGCCGCTTTGGAAGGGTGCAATGGTGAAGAGTAGTTCTTCGCTTCTGGAGTTGCCTGGGGGGCCAAATGTTACTTCCAGTACGACGGAGCCCCTGCCGTAGGCTACAATGCCTGGTATCACCCCTTAAAAGGTGGTGTTGCTTTGGCTAATTCTGGATGGGTTTATCCTCACCCCGCGGACAGTATCCTCGTATATTAAGTTGAGACTACTGCCGCCGTCCATGAGGACGCGGGTGAGACCGTATCCGTCGATTATTGGGTCCAGCACCAAGGCCTTTGATCCTCCGCGCCGAATACTAGTTCGGCCGTCCATGCGATCGAAGGTGATCATATATGACATCCAGTGCGCGTCTCTATGCATGCGTTCGCGCCTTCTCGTGGATGTGTGAGTCGCGTGGATCATGTTTACTGTTCTAACCTCTGGCGGGAATTTTTTCTGTCCCCCAGTGTTCGGCTAGCGAGGTTCATCCTCGTCTTCACTTGGTGCTGCCCTCCCCTTGTGTTCGGCGTTTAATTTGCCGGCCTGCTTGAGGACCCAACATTCTCTATGAGTGTAGTTCATAGGTTTCTCCGGGGTGCCATGAATTTGGCACAGTCTGTCCAGGACTCTATTCAGACCGGACGGTCCCTCTTTACTGCTTTTGAATGGCTTCTTTTGTTGATCGGGTCGAGAGCCCCTGAATCCAGCATTGACCGTTGTATTGTCTGGGCTCTCTTCCTTGTTTTGGCGTTTGTTTTTATTACGCCGTGGCTTCCCGTTGCCATCCCTTAATTCAGATGTGTTGGGGTCGCTGGTGCCTTTACGGGCTAGCCAGCTATCTTCACCCGCGCAAAAGCGGGTCATAAGGCTTGTTAAGGCTGCCATTGTCCTTGGCTTTTCTTGGCCGAGGTGTCTGGCAAGCCATTCGTCACGGATGCTGTGTTTGAATGCCGCTAAGGCTTCGGCGTCCGGACAATCGACAATTTGATTCTTCTTAGTGAGGAATCTGTTCCAAAGCTTGCGGGCGGACTCTCCGGGCTGTTTGATTATGTGGCTTAGATCGTCTGCATCCGGAGGCTGGACATAAGTCCCTTGAAAATTGGCCCTGAAAGCGTCATCCAATTCCTCCCAACTCCCGATTGAGTTTCGGGGAGGCTTTTCAACCAGTGTCGAGCTGGTCCCTTCAGCTTGAGGGGAAGGTATTTGATGGCGTGGAGGTCATCCCCATGAGCCATGTGAATTGCAGGATAAAATCCTTGATCCATACCCCTGGGTCTGTCATTCCATCGTATGCTTCTACGTTCACAGGTTTAAAACCTTGTGGGAATTCATGGTCTAGTACTTCTTCGGTGAAGCACAGTGGGTGAGCGGCCCCTCTGTATCTGGACGCGCAGTGGCATGCCGTCGGCTGTTGTTGTGTCCGGTGTTTATTCCGAACTGGTATTTGGCTTGTATGATTGTTTTGGTGACCATATTCCCTCGCTGGGGTGTGTCCTCTAGATCCGTAGATGGACCTGGCCACACCGGCTTTCTTATCCAGATGCTCACGTAGATCGTGCCCGGTGTCAATAGCCGATCTGTTGCGGTTGTGGAGCGTCTCGTCTGGTCTCCTGGTCGTATTTTTCTTTGGTGGAACGGCCTCGTCGTCGAATTCAGGCAGTAGCTTGCGTTTTGGGTAGCTCTTTGTATGGCGATCGTCGCCATATCGTTCTTCAGTGTCTAGCACTTTATTCCATCTGCGGTTGAGCGTTTCCTATGCGGCTTTGAGCCGTTGCTTCTGCTTATTTAGACTTCTCACTGTGGCCATAAGCTTTCGGTGGAGGTTGTCTCGTTCCACGCGTTCGTTTGGAATGATGAACGCATCGTCGTCCGGACTGTGTTCCTGTTCCGGGGTGGTTTCATGAGCTCGTCCCTCCGGATCATTGTGATCGGGTATTTGCTCCGAACTCGGTTTGGCGTGACCTGGCTCGTCCTGCTCCATCGCTAGGTCCATGTGGTCGTTACTGCCTTCGGGGTTTACTGGTATGTTGATTCTTCTTGCGCTCTTGTCACTATTTTTGCTGTTGCTGGACTTCGAATGGTGTCTGCGTCGGCGGTTTGGCTTTTGCCCGGGCGTTTTATCTTCCGGATTATCGTTGTCGTCCTTCTTGGGCGTATCCACCATGTCTATATCGTGTGACAAGGTAGTAGTCCCGCGCCCCAGAGATTCTGAAGCTTCTCCTGCATCGTCATCCATACCGTCGATGTCTTCGGAGTCGAAGTCAAGAACGTCGGTTAAATCATCGATCGTGGCAATGAAGTGGGTGGTGGGTGGGCAACAAATTCCTTCATCATCTTCTTCCCACTCAGGTCGGACATAGTTCGGGCCAGAGCCTCCTCACAAAGAGAGAGACTTTAATGAGTTCAGCATGTCGCCAAAGGGCGAGTGCTGGAAGATGTCCGCAGCAGTAAAATCCATTACCAGAGCCTAACCTGGCTTGGCTGGCTCGAGGGTATGCGGACCGGAACCAACAACCGGATACGAGTCCGGGGGACCGGGGTTACAGGTCTCCACAGAGGTGAGACCTGTGTTCGGCTCCAACGCCGATGAGCATGCGGCCTGCGGGGCACGGTCCACCCCTCCGTCCTTGGGCAACGCATCCTGTTCTGGATTTAGATCTGGGGCTACTGCAGGGATGATATCCCGACCATTGTCCGACAGTAGGTCTAGGCCGTGCTCGTCGTGACTGTCCGGCGCTCCTGGCATAGGCCCGAATCCGTCGAAGATCAAGTCTCCGTGAATATCCACCGTGTAGTTCAAGTTTCCGAACCTGACCTGGTGGCCAGGGGCGTAGCTGTCGATCTGCTCCACATGACCAAGCGAATTGGCCCGTAGTGCGAAGCCGCGAAACACAAAGATCTGCCCGGGGAGGAAAGTCTCGCCCTGGATGGTGTTGTTGGTGATTGAAGACGCCATCAAGCCTCAAAGCGATGACACAGAGGAACTCTCAATGAAAGCACCAATGTCGGTGTCAAAACCGGCGGATCTCGGGTAGGGGGTCCCTATCTGTGCGTCTTAGGCTGATGGTAACAGGAAGCAAGGGAGACAATGTTTACCCAGGTTCGGCCCTCTCGATGGAGGTAAAACCCTACTTCCTACTTGATTAATATTGATGATATGAGTAGTACAAGAGTAGATCTACCACGAGATAATAGAGGCTAAACCATAGAAGCTAGCCTATGATGGTATGATTGTAATTGTGATCGGCCTTCTAAGGACCATCCTCTCTGGTTTATATAGACACCGGAGAGGGCTAGGGTTTACATGGAGTCAGTTACAAGGAAGGAAATATAATATCCGGATCGCCAAGCTTGTCTTCCACGCAAAGGAGAGTCCCATCCGGACACGGGCCGAAGTTTTGAGTCTTGTATCTTCACGTTTCAATAGTCCGGACGATGTATATAGTCCGGCTGTCCGGATACCCCATAATCCAGGACTCCCTCAGACGTTTCCAGCCCATGTTATCTTTGGGCCTTCTCAGCTCCCATTTTTTCTTCGGATCATTTCCAGCATTCGGTTACTTACGACCCATTGTTTGTGGGCCAAATTCAGCCCATGGTTACAGTCGGCCCGTTGGTGGCCCGTTATTATGTTGGGCCCTTTTCATAGCGTCATCAAATACGGCCGATTAATGACGGCCCATTATGGTCGGCCCATGAAGAGTCGATTCCAACTCTAGCCTGTTTACGACCATAATGTGGTCTGTTATTGGCCAATGTTTGGCCAATTGATCATACGGCCCGTAGAAGGCCCATTGATGATACGGCCCGTAGAAGGACCATTGTGTCTACGACCCGAAGAAGGCCTATTGTGTCTACGGCCCGTAGAAGGCCCATTCTTTCTACGGCCCGTAGGAGGCCCATTGTTTCTACGGCCCGTAGAAGGCCCATTGTTTCTACGGCTCGTAGGAGGCCTAGTGACACTACAGTAAATATGTAGCCCATGGTTATTGTGGCCTAGTTTTAAAAAATAGGTTATTGCAGCCACTAGCAAACCGCGAAAAAAGAACTGCACTGACTACAAGCAAACAAATAAACAAGACAACAAGGAAATAATTAAGCAAGCAACTTACGCTAGGATATCACAACTATTACACATATTACATCCACTGGGCATCAAAGTTCGCCACCAGTGCAAATATAGGGAACAAAGCAGCATATCATATACACTAGTTGTCAAAGTTGGCGACCAGCGCAAATAAACGCCGCAGCAAAACAAGTCCAGAACTGAAACCACTTCAGAAGATCTCAAGAAACAATATCCTGGGTACCCATAATGCTGGCAAGATGCTTAGCAAGCTTATTAACTTTCTCTTGTTTGGCGCTTAAATCCTCCAGCGCTTGTTGTTGCACCAGAAAGTATGCATCTGAATTCTCCAGGGACTTCCTCAATCCTTCAGCTTCCTGTCGCAGCACATCTGATCGAGGTCTTTCAACTTGAAGTTGAGACTCAAGAAGACGAACTAATTCAGGCAGCGAGTTCGAAGAGCTTGTGCCAGCAGTAGTGGTGCTAGTAACTCAAACACTACATCAAGACATGACTTTTGGGTTCTCTCACTGTCGTCAAGATAGTTTTTATACCCTTTCTTCGAGACCAATAGGGATGTCTCACTATCTTTAACCTTATATGCATTACTTTCTTTACCATTGCATAACGGGGTACTGTTCTCCAATATTTTGTCTGCATTCTAAAAGAGAAACAGGAAGATACATCACAGGTTTGCCATGTTGTATATGAAACTCATTTTGGCAAATGAGTTCAATAGTAAATGGACAGGATAATAGCATGAAACAAACATATATCTATGAACCATGGTCACTTTATGGTCTATATCATTCTAGTTTTTGTTGCCAAATCAAGATAGAGACACAATTCAAATAATATTTGTTCAAGACAAAGCAGAATAGACATAATATAAGTGGGGGAAACTATAGAGCAATAACAACACTTGTAATGTGCATGACATGAGAACATAATTGTTTATTCAATTGAATCTTAAATCAACATAGAGAAAGTTACAACAGCAAATCAGTTAAAGAAACAGGTTTAAAACATACCTGTTGCGCCATTGGAGTTTCAATTCCATCCTTCAAATTTGAAAATAGTTGGTATGAGTAAATACAGTGATGCAAGAGCAAAGGAGTATGAACCATAGCTACAGAACCTGACCTGAGAACAAATCTTCTTCTCCTTTAAGCATTGAGTTGGGATTCAGAGTGGTGGTCCTCGTGCTTTGGGCACTGCAGTTCCCTTACTAACTGCTCATGTTTGGGTGCTCTGTGGTGGAGACGGTGTTGTGTCAACTGGAACTGGGTTACTATCTACCAGGGTTGGCGTTAGAAGGGGTGTAGCTAGTTCTCTGTTCAACTGGGTAGGGGTACAATCTGCGAGAGTATGGGTTATGTGTGGTGGGGCTGGTTCTTGGCCAAGTACAACTGTCGTTCTATCTGCATCAACCGGTAGCACTATCTTTTCTGAAGACCGTGTTGTTACTCCCTTAGATACTGCAATTAGCCTCTCCAATTCAAATGGCTGATAAACAAGAAAAGTAATTGAAAGTACAAACATTGTATGATAGACAGGTGCAATGGATTGTGGGGAATAAAAGAGAGCATGAAATAATTCACATTTATGTTGTCTAACCAAACAGGATAGCATCACACAATTTTACATATATGATGGCTAACTAAACATGATAGCATGACACAATTTCACATTATGATGGATAACTAAAAAAGGTGGAAAGACAGTTCAAAATATGATGACTATGTAAACAGGATGACATGATATAACTATATAATGTGTTTATTAAATAGGTTGGCATGCCATAATTCACGTACATTCACGGATAGAATGACATAATTCAAAATATGATGACTGTAAACACTAAACAGGATGAGATGATATAACTATATGATGTCTTTATTAAATGGGTTGCCATGCCATAATTCAGATAGATGCCGTGTATGTAAACATGATGGCATGATATAATTCAAATATCTGATTTATATAGTAAGCAAGTAAGCAGATGGCAATCCATATATGATGTAAAAACTAAGCAATGCAAGACAACATGCATGACATGGGTAATATAACCCTGCCAAGTTTGAGCATAGACCTCGGGGGGAAATAGGACTGGTCATCAGTCTCTGAATCCTCCTCTGAGGAGCTCTCTGTAACCAGCAAGATGTCTGCTTCAGCAGGTAGCATTGTCTGCTCTAGATACCTTGTTTTCACTCTACATACTTCCATCACCGCTTCATATGGCTGATGCACAGGAAGCGTAGTTGAATATACAAACATTGTCGACAAATGGAACACGTAATACAAAAAAATGATAGCATGATATAATTCACATACATGATGATTGGCTAAACAGCATGGCATTGCATAATTCACATATATAATGCCTTTGCAACAAGATAGCATTGCATAATTCACATATATAATGTCTTGCAACAAGATGGCAATGCATAATTCACATATATGGTAATTAGACACTAAACAGGTGGCATTCACACAAAGCATGTCTAAGCTAATCAAATGACATAGCGATGCAAGACACCATATGCACGATATGAGCAACATAACCCTGCCAAGTTAGAGCATACACCTCGGGGGGGGGGGATAGGAGTGGTCATCTGTCTCTGAATCCTCCTCTGAGGAGCTATCCGTAACCAGCGAGATATGCACTTCCTCAGATAGCATAGTCTGCTCTGAAGACCTTGTTTTCATTCCAGAAATTGTCATCACCGTGTCAAATGGCTGATGCACATGAAGAGTAGTTGAATGTACTAACATTGTTGACAAATGTAATACGTAACAAAAAAAGGATGGCCTGATATAATTCACATATAAGATGACTGGCTAAGCATGATGGCATTGCAAAATTCACATATATGATGCCTTGCTAAACAAGATAGCGTTGTATAATTCACATAATTGATGGATAAACTAAACAGATGGCATTCGCAGAAAGGATGTCTAAAGTAAGAAGATGACATATTTGCGTTGGGGAACGTTGCAGAAAATAAAATTTTTCCTACGGTTTCACCAAGATCAATCTATGAGTTCCTCTAGCAACAAGAGAGAGGAGTGCATCTACATACCCTTGTAGATCGCGAGCGGAAGCATTCAAGAGAACGGGGTTGAGGGAGTCGTACACGTACGGTTGGGAAGACGTCTCCTCCTTATTGATCCAGCAAGGGGGAAGGAGAGGTTGATGAAGATCCAGCAGCACGACGGCGTGGTGGTGGATGCAGCTGCGATCTCGGCAGGGCTTCGCCAAACTTCTGCGAGAGGGAGAGGTGTAGCAAGGGGAGAGGGAGGCACAAAGAGCATGGGTGCGGCTGCCCACCCTTCCCCCTCTTTATATAGGGCCCCTAGGGTGGGCGGCGGCCCTAGGATATGCAATCTCCTAGGGGGGCGGCGGCCAAGGGGGTGGCTTGCCCCCCCAAGGCAAGTGGAGGCGCCCCCCACCCCTAGGGTTTCCAACCCTAGGCGCAGGGGGTGGCCCAAGGTGGGACGCACCAGCCCACCAGGGGCTGGTTACCCTCCCACTTCAGCCCATGGGGCCCTCCGGGATAGGTGGCCCCACCCGATGGACCCCCGGGACCCTTCCGGTGGTCCCGTTACAATACTTGTGACCCCCGAAACTTTCCCGATGGCCGAAACCTAACTTCCTATATATAATTCTTTACCTCCGGACCATTCCGGAACTCCTCGTGATGTTCGGGATCTCATCCGGGACTCCGAACAACTTTCGTTTTACTGCATACTCATATCTCTACAACCCTAGCGTCACCGAACCTTAAGTGTGTAGACCCTACGGGTTCGAGAGACATGCAGACATGACCGAGACGCCTCTCCGGTCAATAACCAATAGCGGGATCTGGATACCCATGTTGGCTCCCACATGCTCCTCAATGATCTCATCGGATGAACCACGATGTCAAGGATTTAAGTAACCCTGTATACAATTCCCTTTGTCAATCGGTACGTTACTTGCTCGAGACTCGATCGTCGGTATCCCAATACCTCGTTTAATCTCGTTACCGGCAAGTCAATTTACTCGTACCATAATGCATGATCCCGTGACCAGACACTTGGTCACATTGAGCTCATTATGATGATGCATTACCGAGTGGGCCCAGAGATACCTCTCCGTCATACGGAGTGACAAATCCCAGTCTCAATTCGTGCCAACCCAACAGACACTTTCAGAGATACCCGTAGTGCACCTTTATAGTCACCCAGTTACGTTGTGACGTTTGGCACAACCAAAGCACTCCTACGGTATCCGGGAGTTGCACAATCTTATGGTCTAAGGAAATGATACTTGACATTTGGAAAAGCTCTAGCTAAACAAACTACACGATCTTTGAGCTATGCTTAGGATTGGGTCTTGTCCATCACATCATTCTCCTAATGATGTGATACCGTTATCAATGACATCCAATGTCCATAGTCAGGAAACCATGACTATCTGTTGATCAACAAGCTAGTCAACTAGAGGCTCACTAGGGACATGTTGTGGTCTATGTATTCACACGTGTATTACGATTTCCGGATAATACAATTATAGCATGAATAACAGACAATTATCATGAACAAAGAAATATAATAATAACCATTTTATTATTGCCTCTAGTGCATATTTCCAACAGTCTCCCACTTGTAGAGTTCAATAATCTAGTTACATTGTGAAGAATCGAACACCCATGGAATTCTGGTGTTGATCATGTTTTGCCCTCGGGAGAGGTTTAGTCAACGGATCTGCCACATTCAAGTCTGTATGTACTTTACAAATATCTATGTCTCCATCTTGAACATTTTCCCGAATGGAGTTGAAGCGACGCTTGATGTGCCTGGTCTTCTTGTGAAACCTGGGCTCCTTGGCAAGTGCAATAGCTCCAGTGTTGTCACAGAAGAGTTTGATCGGCCCCGACGCATTGGGTATGACTGCTAGGTCGGTGATGAACTCCTTCACCCAGATTGCTTCATGCGCTGCCTCCGAGGCTGCCATGTACTCTGCTTCACATGTAGATCCCGCCACGACGATTTGCTTGCAATTGCACCAGCTTACTGCCCCACCATTCAAAATATACATGTATCCGTTTTGTGACTTAGAGTCATCCAGATCTGTGTTGAAGCTAGCGTCAACGTAACCCTTTACGACGAGCTCTTCATCACCTCCATAAACGAGAAACATGTCCTTTGTCCTTTTCAGGTACTTTAGGATATTCTTGATAGCTGTCCAATGTTCCTTGCCGGGATTACTTTGGTACCTTCCTACCAAACTTACGGCAAGGTTTACATCAGGTCTGGTACATAGCATGGCATACATAATAGATCCTATGGCTGAGGCATAGGGGATGACACTCATCTCTTCTTTATCTTCTGCCGTGGTCGGGCATTGAGCCGAGCTCAATCTCACACCTTGCAATACAGGCAAGAACCCTTTCTTGGACTGATCCATATTGAACTTCTTCAATATCTTATCAAGGTATGTGCTTTGTGAAAGACCTATGAGGCGTCTCGATCTATCCCTATAGATTTTGATGCCTAATATGTAAGCATCTTCTCCAATGTCCTTCATTGAAAAACACTTATTCAAGTAGGCCTTAATGCTGTCCAAAAGTTCTATATCATTTCCCATCAAAAGTATGTCATCTACATATAATATGAGAAATGCTACAGAGCTCCCACTCACTTTCTTGTAAACGCAGGCTTCTCCATAAGTCTGCATAAACCCAAACGCTTTGATCATCTCATCAAAGTGAATGTTCCAACTCTGAGATGCTTGCACCAGCCCATAAATGGATCGCTGGAGCTTGCATACCTTCTTAGCATTCTTAGGATCGACAAAACCTTCCGGCTGCATCATATACAGTTCTTCCTTAAGATAGCTGTTAAGGAATGCCGTTTTGACGTCCATCTGCCATATTACATAATCATAGTATGCGGCAATTGCTAACATGATTCGGACAGACTTCAGCTTCGCTACGGGAGAGAAAGTCTCATCGTAGTTAACCCCTTGAACTTGCCGATAACCCTTAGCGACAAGTCGAGCTTTATAGATGGTAATATTACCATCCACGTCCATCTTCTTCTTAAAGATCCATTTGTTTTCTATTGCTCGCCGATCATCGGGCAAGTCTGTCAAAGTCCATACTTTGTTTTCATACATGGATTCTATCTCGGATTGCATGGCTTCAAGCCATTTGTTGGAATCTGGGCCCGCCATCGCTTCTTCATAGTTCGAAGGTTCACCGTTGTCTAACAACATGATTTCCAGGACAGGGTTGCCATACCACTCTGGTGTGGAACGTGTCCTTGTGGACCTACAAAGTTCAGTAGCAACTTGATCCGAAGTACCTTGATCATAATCATTAATTTCCTCTCCAGTCGGTGTAGGCACCACAGGAACATCTTCCTGAGCTGCGCTACTTACCGGTTCAAGAGGTAGTACTTCATCAAGTTCCACTTTCCTCCCACTTACTTCTCTCGAGAGAAACTCTTTCTCTAGAAAGGACCCGTTCTTGGCAAGAAATATCTTGCCTTTGGATCTAAGGTAGAAGGTATAGCCAATGGTTTCCTTAGGGTATCCTATGAAGACGTATTTTTCCGACTTGGGTTTGAGCTTTTCAGGTTGAAGTTTCTTGACATAAGCATTGCATCCCGAAACTTTTAGAAACGACAGCTTAGGTTTCTTCCCAAACCATAATTCATACGGTGTCGTCTCAACGGATTTAGACGGTGCCCTATTTAAAGTGAATGTAGCTGTCTCTAGAGCGTATCCCCAAAATGATAGTGGTAAATCGGTAAGAGACATCATAGATCGCACCATATCCAATAAAGTGCGATTACGACGTTCGGACACACCGTTACGCTGAGGTGTTCCAGGCGGCATGAGTTGTGAAATGATTCCACATTTCCTTAAGTGCGTACCAAATTCGTGACTTAAATATTCTCCTCCACGATCTGATCGTAAGAACTTTTTTTTTCGGTCACGTCGATTCTCTACCTCATTCTGAAATTCCTTGAACTTTTCAAAGGTCTCAGACTTGTGTTTCATCAAGTAGACATACCCATATATACTTAAGTCATCAGTGAGAGTGAGAACATAACGATATCCTCTGCGAGCCTCAACGCTCATTGGACTGCACACATCAGTATGTATGATTTCCAATAAGTTGGTTGCTCGCTCCATTGTTTCGGAGAACGGAGTCTTGGTCATTTTGCCCATAAGGCATGGTTCGCATGTGTCAAATGATTCATAATCGAGAGACTCTAAAAGTCCATAAGCATGGAGTTTCTTCATGCACTTGACACCAATGTGACCAAGGCGGCAGTGCCACAAGTATGTGGGACTATCGTTATCAACTTTACATCTTTTGGTATTCACGCTATGAATATGTGTAACATCACGTTTGAGATTCATTAAGAATAAACCATTGACCATCGGGGCATGACCATAAAACATATCTCTCATATAAATAGAATAACCATTATTCTCGAATTTAAATGAGTAGCCATCTCGTATTAAACGAGATCCAGATACAATGTTCATGCTTAAAGCTGGCACTAAATAATAATTATTGAGGTTTAAAACTAATCTCGTAGGTAAATGTAGAGGTAGCGTGCCGACGGCGATCACATCGACTCTGGAACCATTCCCGACGCGCATCGTCACCTCGTCCTTCGCCAGTCTCCGCTTATTCCGCAGCTCCTGCTTTGAGTTACAAATATGAGCAATAGCACCGGTATCAAATACCCAGGAACTACTACGAGCACTGGTAAGGTACACATCAATTACGTGTATATCACATATACCTTTAGTGTTGCCGGCCTTCTTGTCTGCTAAGTATTTGGGGCAGTTCCGCTTCCAGTGACCCTTCCCTTTGCAATAAAAGCACTCAGTCTCAGGCTTGGGTCCATTCTTTGACTTCTTCCCGGCAACTGGCTTACCGGGCGCAGCAACTTCCTTGCCGTCCTTCTTGAAGTTCTTCTTACCCTTGCCTTTCTTGAACTTAGTGGTTTTATTCACCATCAACACTTGATATTCCTTTTTAATCTCTACCTCTGCTGATTTCAGCATTGAATATACTTCAGGAATGGTCATTTCCGTCCCCTGCATATTGAAGTTCATCACAAAGCTCTTGTAGCTCGGTGGAAGTGAGTGAAGGATTCTGTCAATAACCGCGTCATCCGGGAGATTAACTCCCAGCTGAGTCAAGCGGTTGTGCAACCCAGACATTTTGAGTATGTTCTCACTGACAGAACTATTTTCCTCCATCTTACAGCTAAAGAACTTGTCAGAGACTTCATATCTCTCGACCCGGGCATGAGCTTGGAAAACCATTTTCATCTCTTTGAACATCTCATATGCTCCGTGTTGCTCAAAACGCTTTTGGAGCCCCGTTTCTAAGCTGTAAAGCATGCCGCACTGAACGAGGGAGTAATCATCAGCACGAGACTGCCAAGCGTTCATGACGTCTTGGATCTCTAGGATGGGAGCTTCACCTAGCGGTGCTTCTAAGACATAATCTTTCTTTGCAGCTATGAGGATGATCCTCAGGTTCTGGACCCTGTCCATATAGTAGCTGCCATCATCTTTCAACTTGGTTTTCTCTAGGAACGCGTTGAAGTTGAGGTGGACATGAGCGTTGGCCATTTGATCTACAAGACATATTTGCAAAGGTTTTTAGACTAAGTTCATGATAATTAAGTTCATATAATCAAATTATTTAATGAACTCCCACTCAGATTAGACATCCCTCTAGTCATCTAAGTGATACATGATCCGAGTCGACTAGGCCGTGTCCGATCATCACATGAGACGGGCTAGTCATCATCGGTGAACACCTCCATGTTGATCGTATCTTCCATACGACTCATGTTCGACCTTTCGGTCTCTTGTGTTCCGAGGCCATGTCTGTACATGCTAGGCTCGTCAAGTTAACCTAAGTGTTTTGCATGTGTAAATCTGTCTTACACCCATGGTATGTGAATGTTAGAATCTATCACACCCGATTATCACGTGGTGATTCGAAACAACGAACTTTCGCAACGGTGCACAGTTAGGGGGAACACTTTCTTGAAATTATTATGAGGGATCATCTTATTTACTACCGTCGTTCTAAGTAAACAAGATGCATAAACATAATAAACATCACATGCAATTAAACAGTAACATGATATGGCCAATATCATATAGCTCCTTTGATCTCCATCTTCGGGGCTCCATGATCATCTTCGTCACCGGCATGACACCATGATCTCCATCATCATGATCTCCATCATCGTGTCTCCATGAAGTTGCTCGCCAACTATTACTTCTACTACTATGGCTAACGGTTTAGCAATAAAGTAAAGTAATTACATGGCGTTAAATTATTGACACGCAGGTCATACAATAATTAAGACAACTCCTATGGCTCCTGCCGGTTGTCATACTCATCGACATGAAAGTCGTGATTCCTATTACAATAACATGATCTCATACATCACAATATATCATTCATCATTCATCACAACTTTTGGCCATATCACATCACAAATTATATGCTGCAAAAACAAGTTAGACGTCCTCTAATTGTTGTTGCATGTTTTACGTGGCTGCAATAGGGTTCTAGCAAGAACATTTTCTTACCTACCTAAAAGCCACAACGTGATTTGTCAACTTCTATTTACCCTTCATAAGGACCCTTTTCATCGAATCCGCTCCAACTAAAGTGGGAGAGACAGACACCCGCTAGCCACCTTATGCAACTAGTGCATGTTAGTCGGTGGAACCTGTCTCACGTAAGCGTACGTGTAAGGTCGGTCCAGGCCGCTTCATACCACAATACCGCTGAAGCAAAATAAGACTAGTAGTAGAAGTAAACACAGATTTGTGTTCTACTCATGCAAAGAGAACTACACATAGACCTAGCTCATGATGCCACTATTGGGGAACGTTGCAGAAAATAAAAAAATTCCTACGGTTTCACCAAGATCAATCTATGAGTTCATCTAGCAACGAGAGAGAGGAGTGCATCTACATACCGTTGTAGATCGCGAGCGGAAGCGTTCAAGAGAACGGGGTTGAGGGAGTCGTACTCGTCGTGATCCAAATCGCCGAAGATCCTATTGCTGAACGGACAGCACCTCCGTGTTCAACACACGTACAGTTGGGAAGACTCTCCTCCTTCTTGATCCAGCAAGGGGGAAGGATAGGTTGATGAAGATCCAGCAGCACGACAGCGTGGTGGTGGATGCAGCTGCGATGTCGGCAGGGCTTCGCCAAGCTTCTGCGAGAGGGAGAGGTGTAGCAAGGGAAGAGAGAGGCGCCAAGAGCATGGGTGCGGCTGCCCTCCCTCCCCCCCTCTTTATATAGGGCCCCTGGGGGGCGGCCCTAGGAGATTCAATCTCCTAGGGGGGTGGCGGCCAAGGGGGTGGCTTGCCCCCCAAGGCAAGTGGAGGCACCCCCCACCCCTAGGGTTTCCAACCCTAGGCGCAGGGGGGGCCAAGGGGGGCGCACCAGCCCACCAGGGGCTGGTTCCCCTCCCACTTCAGACCATGGGGCCCTCCGGGATAGGTGGCCCCACCCGGTGGACCCCTGGGACCCTTCCGGTGGTCCCGGTACAATACCGGTGACCCTCGAAACTTTCCCGATGGCCGAAACCTGACTTCCTATATATAATTATTTACCTTTTGGACCATTCCGGAACTCCTCGTGACGTTCGAGATCTCATCCGGGACTCCGAACAACTTTTGTTTTACTGCATACTCATATCTCTACAACCCTAGCATCACCGAACCTTAAGTGTGTAGACCCTACGGGTTCGGGAGACATGCAGACACGACCAAGATGCCTCTCCGGTCAATAACCAACAGTGGGATCTGGATACCCATGTTGGCTCCCACATGCTCCTTGATGATCTCATCGGATGAACCACGATGTCAAGGATTTAAGCAACCCTGTATACAATTCCCTTTGTCAATCGGTACGTTACTTGCCCGAGACTCAATCGTCGGTATCCCAATACCTCGTTTAATCTCGTTACTGGCAAGTCACTTTACTTCGTACCGTAATGCATGATCCCGTGACCAGACACTTGGTCACATTGAGGTCATTATGATGATGCATTACTGAGTGGGCCCAGATATACCTCTCCGTCATACGAAGTGACAAATCCCAGTCTCGATTCGTTCCAACCCAACAGACACTTTCGGAGATACCCGTAGTGCACCTTTATAGTCACCCAGTTACGTTGTGACATTTGGCACACCCAAAGCACTCCTACGGTATCTGGAAGTTGCATAATCTCATGGTCTAAGGAAATGATACTTGACATTTGGAAAAGCTCTAGCTAAACGAACTACACGATCTTTGAGCTATGGTTAGGATTGGGTCTTATCCATCACATCATTCTCCTAATGATGTGATCCTGTTATCAATGACATCCAATGTCCATAGTCAGGAAACCATGACTATCTGTTGACCAACGAGCTAGTCAACTAGAGGCTCACTAGGGACATGTTGTGGTCTATGTAATCAGACGTGTATTACGATTTCCGGATAATACAATTATAGCATGAATAACAGACAGTTGTCATGAACAAAGAAATATAATAATAACCATTTTATTATTGCCTCTAGGGCATATTTCCAACAATTTGATGTATAAAGTAAGCAACGCAAGGCACCATATGCATGATATAACCAACATCAGCATGCCAAGTTAGAGCGAAGACCTCAGGGGGTAAATAGGAGTGGTCTTCTACTTCTGAATGCCCCTCAGAATAGATATCTTCATCTTGATTACAATCCGAAATGGGTGGAGGGGGGCTGCCTTTGGGCCTACCATGGAGCAATGTCTGCATGAAATTTTATTGCCACACAAGGCTCGTCTCTTTTGCTCTACATGTTCAGTTCCATTGTTTACAATAACTGTGATGCATAGGAATAGAACATAGTGCGATTATGTAAGGAGTGCATGCAGAAATCCAGAGTGATGGTAGCAACCTGTGGATAGACCCAAAACCAATAATAGCAGGCAGATAATGGCTTCAATTAAGAAAATATAGATAATGGCTTCTTTACTGTGTGTTTCCCACCCAACATGAAACTCATAGTAGACACCAGAGATTAACCAGATAGTACATAGATACTATTGATTGCAGCCCCGATATGTACCCCACAACCATTTAAAAACTCAAGTTTCAGCATTAGTTGGGCCTGACTCGGAGTCTAATAGGTGAACGCGACGATAAAGTAGCATGTCATCATATTAAGCGATGCATAACGTAAGCAGACACGAAAGAGTGCGACCTCTCTTGCGGACCCGTGTAGTCCTCAAGGTCATCTGCTCAGTTGATGATGGTAATGCAGTTGTCGTGGCTGCCCGACGGTGGGGAAGAATATCCGAGGCGGTGAAAGACAGGCTGGACAGCGGATCCCTGTTGTGGTGAACCCTTCCATCGTTGGAGCAGCTGAGCTGGGGTGGAACACAGCGTCATAGGAGCAGGACAAACCACACAAGGTTTTCTTTGACACATATCTGTAAAAGAAGTAACTGTGTAACGGCTTGTTTGAATTTGAGGATTCCAACAATGCAGGGAGAGGAACTAGATAGGAATAGGATAGGAATGCACGTGCAAAACAGAGAATTTAAAAACACATGATTTCTGCCAATTTGGGTGTTTGATTCACAAGAATTGGAAGATCACATGATGCAAAGAAGCATTGGAAGATCACATGATGCAAAGAAGCAACGGTTATAATGCTATTATGCTACTATCTCTTAGTCTTGTGCTTCATGAATAGGAATTTGAAAATGAGGACAAGTGGAAATTAAAATTCCTATGGTTTTTCTTTCAAGGAGACACTAAAGGAAGAAATCCTACAGTTTTCCTTTGCTCCATTCCTTTGAACCAAATTCATGAATAGTAGTATCATAGGAAACTTTTCAATTCCTATGTTTTTCATTCACTTTTCCTTTCAAGCACTGGCGATTCTAGTAGGTAGGCTTGAGCAGGGAAAAGCCTACACTAAAAAAGTGTTTTTGTGCTACTTCTATTACTTTGGACCCAGGCCACTGCCCTACTAGCTCAACTCCCAGGACCATCAACAAATGCACAACTCAAACGCACAGAGATAAATAATGATGGCATTCAAGAGAGTCCATCATGGATAGCTAAGTTGCCTGGTACCTCACTACTTGTCATATTGTAGGATAAAATAATTGTATTTCATGTTACTACGTGTGCTCAGTGGACAATATATATAACATGTAGAGTAAAACAGAGATGCAATAAGTGTACAACCTCTTTGGCGAAGCCATGTTCATCTCAACGTGATTGGGTTGGCCGGTGAGGATGTTGCGGCTGACTTGGCTGTCATAGGAGGGGAAGAAGATCTTAGGCGTCTGGAGATGGAGCCCGAGGTATTGCTCCGCTATGATGGAGGGTTTCATTGTTGGAGCAGCTCTGGTGAGTTGTACGATGCCGAGGCTGAAGTAGGACAAGAGAGACAATGTTAACCTAAGTGGAATTCTAATAGCATCTCCAATAGATGACGTAAAATACATAACCACAAAGTTCTAGATGTAAAATACATTAGCCGCTCATCTCTGAACTTAACTGTCAAAACTGAACTTAACCGTCGAAAATGAATTTTGCTGCTCAAACTGAATTTTACTGTCGAAACTGAACGCACTAGAGGTGAGGTTACACGTCAGTCGACTGAATTTTTCATCTCCGGTCAGTCGATTTTGCAGCTGTTGGATACGAAATCAAGGACCTGTAGTTCATCCTCAACCTCCACCCCCCTGAGCCGCCAGCCACCACCGGCCAAACAACCACCCCCCGCAGCCCCGCCTGCCCCGAAAAAACTCCCCACCGCCG
>NC_057807.1:498654814-498657536 GCF_018294505.1 Triticum aestivum | reverse complement strand
CCCCAAAAATCGACAAACCCAAAAGTTGATTCAATCGACTGAAGTGTAGCTAAATCGGAGCAGCTTCGCAAGCAAGAGCAAGAGCGAGAGCAGCAGCGTGAGCAAGAGCAAGAGCAAGAGCAGACCAGGCAGGGGACCAAGAGGAAGAATAGAGCAGCAGCGCGAGCGAGCGAGAGCTAAAGCAGCAGCAGCTCCTACTGATGTGGACATCGCCGCCAAGGGAGCAACGCCGCCGTGGATGGAGCCGCACTGTGTCTTCTCGGGACCGAGCGCCGGCAGCACCGTGAGATCGAATCAAGAAGAAAATGCGGTGATTAGTGTACAACCTCTTTGGTGGCGCCGATTAGGCCGCAGCTTCATCCGAGGAAAAGGTGATGATGCTACTCTTCCGGTGGTGTAGGTGAAGACGATGGTGTGGAATGGAGGTGGTGTGAAAGACGAGGGGAACATCGGAGCAGCTCCTTGGAGGTGGAGGACTGGGTGGCTGAACTGGCGAGACGACGAGATCAACGACGGATCCTCATCCAGTACGGTGGATGAGGGACGTCGAGGTGTTGTTGTGGACGACATCGTCGGGGAAGAGGCTCCGGCTGGGTGGCAGACGGAGGAGGGTGTGGGGCTTCACTGGTGTACGAATGGGTGGGCGGTGGGATGGGAGTGGGGAACCATGGCTTAGGAACACGCTTGCCCAAATGTGGGGTTTGTTACAAAAGTACCCCCACCGATTTGAGGCAGTTCTTTTGGTTCAGGGGTATCACGGGCATTTCACGTGTCGTGATTTCACAGGAGGTGGGAGTTTTGCGCGCATTGTAATTTTGGAATAGCAAGGCACGGGTTGAGTTGGAGGGAGTTGTCGGAGCACAACGAGACAAAGATATATCTTAAATATTTCGGGCTAACAAGGCGTGGGTTGAAATTTCCGAACAAGCCTAACGTGTACTATACCAAATCAATTCGCACTACAAATCTCATTCATAACTTTGAATTCATGTTATGTTCAATTAAAATATTTTGCTACATGTATAATGCATGCAACCTACTATTACTCAAATGAACGTCTTAGTGCATTGCAAACGTATATACTACCGCTTCAATATGAACTAAATTTGAATTTGTTTATCTACTTGAATAAGATCTACAATAATGATTATTGTGAAGTCAAACCATTTGAATTATTTTCTCTATTTTAATAAGATCTACAATCATCATTATTGTCAAGTTAAACCATCGTTTGTCTTCACAATCTAAACCATGTGTACTATATGAACTCGAACTCGATTTTTTGAATCCACTTTATGTTGATTTCAAATCACAGTACATTTCAAGATCTAGCTAGATCTTCATAATCTAAACCATGTCTCATATGTATAATGTGTTTATCACATAATGTATGGTGCCCCGTCCCCTACGCCGACAAGTATTTAGATGTGAGTTGCAAACACCACACATTACCACAAATTCAAATAAAATGTGAGAATGTTCGATATATAGTATTGTTTAGATTGTTTCATAGTTAATTGTAAGCTGCAAACGCCACACATTATCACAAATTCAAATAAAATGTGAGATAGTTCGATGTATAGTATGGTTTAGATTGTTCGACATTTAGCTGTGAGTTGCAAACGCCATGCATTATCACATTATGGTATAACATGTGAAAAACCACAACACGCGTATCACTGTTATATTCATGCATGCATATGTTTATAACACTATGATGTCCTATTCAAATATATGAATCCACTTTCATATCAAATTATGATCTTTGTTAGTCTCTTACACCCACACAATCCTCTAACCTTTTTAGCTACCACTAAGTTTCTCTCGTGCATGCACATGCCCTCCTCTCCCTCCCCCTCCCTCAGCATTCTATCCATTGCGCACATTCATTTTTTTTCTTTAGGTTGTTCTCCCTCAGTCTACCCATCTCCTTTCCGACACACACCGATCGATAAACCTCTCCAGTGATGTCTGCCTACAACGTATACATGCACCTTCCATCTCCTCCTTTATGTGTCCATGCCTCGTGTATCTCATACGGTCCCACACACATGTAAACTCTCGCCCCCCCTTTCATCGATCTCACAACCGCACACTCCTCCCCCTATCTAGCTAGTAGCTCAGCCTCTCGCACCACCTCCTAGCTCCATTCTCTCTGTCTATCCGTCTCGCTGGGCCTTATTTGCCTCTAACAAATGGATGTACACCGACCGATCTCCCGCTATACATATATCTAGCTAGGTCCTTATAACTCATTTTTTCCCACGCATCGATCGATCTACCTCATTAGTTATGTCTCTCCCTTCCTCCGACAAACAACAATTGATCTACTGATCTAGTTAGGTTTGCTTACCAAACACATGGTTCCCCTTCATCATCAATGTATGCGTCCCAATAGATCTATCACGCACAGGCACACACAGAAACACATCCCCACTCTTATTGATAATATTGCAGTTCCACCCTCGGTTTGTCTAGTAGGCCTCTCCCACCACCTTCGAGAAGCAACTCCATCACCCATCCAGCACTCTACCCCTCTCCCTCCCTCTCTCTCTCCTCTATCTCTCTCTCTCTCTGTCCCATCCTATTTCCCGTCCTTCAGTTATGTATGGATGTCGACCGATCTCCCTCAAGACATAGCTGGGTCTCTCCTTCTCAACACATATACGAGTCGTTCTACCTCTTAGGCCTATGCCTCCCCCTCCCCCCACCCCCTCCCACA
>NC_057807.1:498294545-498311281 GCF_018294505.1 Triticum aestivum | reverse complement strand
CACACACACACCACACACACTAAGACTCCATCTCACACACACATGCTCTAGGCGGAGCATTTGTTCCTACCACCCTTCATCCAACTTTACCCATATGATAAACAATCACCTTTATTTACTTGCATAACATGGATAGATTCCACTTTACTTTAGTAGTCAGCAAACTTATCATCTGTATACCCTTATCAAAAACGAGTTGGCGATGATGGTGTGTCTGCCATCTTGTAATACAGACCGTATGATCTATATCTGACGGATAGGAAGCAAACTGTGATAATTTTACAAAAGATACCCGCACCTCTCTCCACATTATTATCTCCCACAACCTCATTGCTCAGCAATTAAAAAAGGAATAAGTCGCTGGAACAATCTAGCATGCATGGTGGTCGCTGCCGCCTACCGGCGCCGTCCATCCCCATGCCTCCGCCCATTCCGACCACCAGTCACCACCACGCTCCACTCCTCCTCGTCTTATCTCTCATCATTCATTTTTTCGATGACATTCTCGAGATACCAGTTTTCCGATAAAATTCTCGAGATATCATTAGTTTTTACACATGGGATTACTCCTGCATGGGTTAATCACAACAGGTGTTTTGTAAAAAAATGCATATTGATGTTCCGTGCAATGCACGAGAATCTTGCTTGTAATTATATAACGCAAATCACGAGCAGGAAGTGACATTTTTTTGACACAACCACGTTAACATGGCCACGTAAATCACGAGCAGGAAGGAGAAGGGAAGCGGGCTATGGAGTAACATTTTTTACCACAATTTCCTAGGAAACTGAGTTCAATAATTGAGTAGTTTTGCAAACTACCATTACTACTACACCTGGAACGGTTTAAAACCTATACTCCCTAGCCAGTGCATGGTTCCCGCGTGAAACGGTCAGCGTCGCCTAGAGCATCAGTGCCGCATTAATGCCCGGCCAGAGCGGAGGCGACCTCTCACTGGCGCCGGCTTTGAAGTGGCGCGACGGCCGAGAGAGCGCCGCTTCCCAATGCACGCGACTGCTCCGTGTCGAGACTGGCCATAGGCCCTATTTGGATCCATGGGTTAGAGTTAGTTTGAGCTAGTTGAGGCCCAAATAGCCCTAAAGTATCCAAGCATGAGGGTTTAAATTGGAGCAAGTTGCACCGAACCCACCAAAAAAAACTATCCCACCCAAGAGGTGCTAACTGGAGATAGTTCTCATTGGGACCACTGAAAAATCACTTTTCTCTCTCGATGAAGTGCATTTATTGTCAATCTAACCTTGTCACCCAAACACCTCTTTGGCTACAGTTAGTTCAGGGTTAGTCACGAGTTAGTCTAACCTCTAGCTAAGTTAGAGTATCAAACAGGAGCAGTATAGGACATGCAAGTTGCTCAAAGCATACAGGCAAATTCGTACATGAAAGGATTTTTTTTCTTTTTGAAAACGGAACATGAAAGGAATTTTTTTGAGAATGCTCTTGGCATGTCGCTAACATGTGATAGTTAACCGACCTCAATAGATGGCAGAAACCCCAGCCAGCCGCACTTTGATAGACACGAGGAGGGAGAAGCGATACAGGCTGCTGGATTACTAGAGATAGGTGTCACGCGGAAGACAAGAAATATGGTGATAGCGTGGGTTAGCCATGTACTACACTGGGTTGCTGTGTTTCATACTCTTCCAGTCCACTGTGGAGATGATTGGTTAATTTTATATCGCTGAATAATATTAAATATTATGAGTGCAGACGCTCCACCACGAGGTTCCTTGCTCCTTCTCGGTCGTCCGGAATCTATGTTCTTCCACTCTATTTTTTTACGTGAACTTTGTTCATCCTTTTGCCAACACGCGAGATATCTAGCATCAAGGCGCACGTGTTATGCAACGATCGTTCCATCTATATGAAGAACACGTGGCACTGGAACTACGAGATGGCCATGTACCCAGGAGTGGACGCCCGAACCTGAGTAATGTAGCGCAGTAAGTGGAGTAGAAAGGCACAAATAGTATGAACATGCGTGGCATACAGGGTGTGTTTGGTTGTGTTCTCGTCTCAGCATAGTTGTTCCCTCTTCATGCATGCTCAACTCAACACCCCTCTTCATGCATGTTCTCTTTATGCATGCTTCTAGTGTATTTGTGCTAAACTAGTATGGACTCATGCACCCTCCATACACTCTACCAAACACCCAAAAGTGGGTCGAGAAGGGAACTCTTGGGCGGCATTTGTCTCTTACTACGTACTACCACTAAATGTTGTACGTGCAATGCACGGTGATGTTATGGAGTACGTGTCTAAGTACTGTACTACTACTATATTAGTTGGAGGCACATATTAACTTTTATATTTGTTTATGTGTATGCCCCGAGACCTTCCAACTAGACGTGTCTTTCTCTCCAGGTCACACTTTGTATTGTTCATACAGCTAAGTACTACTACGTGTGGTCTCCGACCCAGAAGTGGAAGCAGTGGAGACGCTCTACCATGCTATTTTTTTACGCTGGGCTCTACCACGCTGTTCATGTCCCACTCCTTTCACTGACGTGTGGGACATCCAGCACGTGCCGTGTTTGGCCCTTCGTCGTAAGAGTTGAAACGCTAGCATTCATCAGAAATAAAAAATAATTATAAATCGGCAGAGATACTATTTTTTTGCGAACCAATCAGCAGTGATACTATGCCACGCGGTTTCCTTGCTCCTCGATATCGGAAAGAATACTTCCGTTCGCCAACATGTGGGACGTCGACCATTCTGGCCCACTTGCCATGCACGCAGAACTCCAAGGGAGAGTCACCCAGGTCGTCGCGCCGCAGTAACAATGACTAATGAGCCGTCAAATCACAGGCCCACTTCCCACTTTGAAGTTTCTCGGACGAAGGAACCATCATGACTTCGTTGAATTCCGCTTCTTGAAGAAAACTACTGTACCAGCAGTACTGCTAGCTATAGTATTTACTCCAACAGAGGCCTCCTTTCGTTCATAGGATAGGAATATGAAAATCATAGGAAGTGAGATGACATGCATCTCAATTCCTATAGAGAAAGAGATGCCATTTGATGCATAGGATAGGAATTTTTCCACTTAGTCTAGGCTAATGTACTGGTAATTTGCTCTAAAAACTACAGTAGTAACTAGTAGTACTGGTACATGCTCGTACTCAGACACAGACACACACACTAACTACTAGTACTACTACTTCTCACATGCTGGCCAGACGACGTCGTTCTTTTTCCCGGCTTTGTCGGTGACACCCCACCGTGCTTGGATCTCCGTCGACCTCTCCGTAGCAGCGCGTGCATCCTTTTCTTTCTTGCGGCGGTGGGCCTCTCTTTCCTTGAGTGCTTTCTGACTTTTCCGCTCCCTCTGTGCGGCTTTTGCCGCCTCTTGCTCTACTGCCCATTCGGCTTAGGCATCTTGAAATTCCTCCCACATAGTTGTGAGGTCGCGAGCGGCGATGAACTCGGCACGGCGGGATGTCATTGCTTCCGTACCATTTTGTATGCGTTCGCGGGCGGCGAGGCACTGGGCGCGGCGGGATGCCATCACTGCCTTACCGGTTAGTGTGCAGCGCGGTGGCATGCACAACGCTTGGTGAGAGCTCTGGGGTGGAGTGGCCGGACAACCGTATAGTGCATTGGTTTGTCAAGAGCTCAAGGACAGAAGACGAAGCAAATTAGGATTCCCCTTCAATCCTGGTCATTTATTACCGAGTAAAATGCATTGGTGGTCATTGAACTTGTCTTGATAGCTCACTTTGATCATTGTATACGAGATATGGTGATTATACGGTCGCTGGCTCAGCATATAGCTCCGTATTTGTATGATTGACTAGTCAAACAGTTCGCATGCACCTGAAACGGTCACCGTCTCTCCAGACTGTCAATGCCGCATTCACTAGACTTAACTGCAGGTGCAATTGGTGTGTCACTGATATGCGGGCCAGATGCCCGTTGGGCCCGCATGTCAATCACCCAAACGCATCTACAGTTAAGTCACTGAAGCAGCGTCCGCATTCACGCCCGACGAACCTACTCCGGTGCCAGTTGTCCATCTGTCTGCCGCGGCTCATTGCCATTCGCCCGCTATATTAACTTGAGCCCCAGCTCCCAGCCATAACCAAAGACCCACACTTATTCTCCTCCGGTCACTTCAACCATGGCCTCGTGGCGCTCCGAGGCTCTCTTGGACGTACTGTCGCAGGAGCAGACGAGGGACATCGGCGGCTCCGCTCCGGGCGCGCTCCAAAGCTCTCTTCGACGTACTGTCGCAGGAGAAAACGAAGAAGATCGCCGGCACCCCCCGGGCTGTCCTCCGCTGCCACGACCACGAAGCCGGCGCGCGTGCGCGGGCGCAGCCGGCAGCGAGGAAGAGTAGTACACGGTAGGTCGCCGTCACTCTGGTCCCGGGAAGGCCACCGCTACTCCACTCAGTCGACGCCAAGCTTGGTGGGGTAAACATCGGCGGCTGATTATCCGCTTGACGGTGACATGGAGGCGGAAATCTTCATAACCTTGTGCTCCAGCCAGAGGAGGAGGTTATTGAGGCGGATGAGGAGGAGGCAAAGGCAATGGCCGGCTTTCTCGGGTTCATGGCCGGACTTGGTGGTCGGGCGCCGGCGATCGTTTAGATTAGGTTTACAGTAGGTTTAGTATGGTTTGTGCAAAATATGTAATGAATTTCGTCCAGTTTGTAGGAAAAGTTTTCAAAATGTAATGAATTTCATCCGGTTAATTTGAAATTTGCTTTGTTTGCACGAATTTGTCCGGTTAGTTCATATAGTTGTCGAAAGGTATGCGGGCAGCATCGGATGGCATCCATCAGTGTCCTTGGACAGATGCCGGTGTAAATTTGTGGGCCAGCGCTGGAGATGCCCTAACTATCATGCTATAATCGCTAACAATCCTCCATTATTTGGCAGGGAACATTTATCCCTCGATCAAAATCAGATCCGCGGTGTTTCGCACTCCTCCCACGTACGAGTGTAAACTCTTGCTTACATAAAAATGGAGCAAGTGGATGGCACTGTAGCACGTCATATCACTCGAACTAGCCCGCCTAACGAGCGGGAAAGCACCGCCCTCGTCATTTTGTTCTGGATTTCTATCGATCGATCGCGCGAAAATGTTACGCTTCGCAAGTTCTAAAGGAAAAGGCGGCACACTTACGACTCGTACGCGTCGCAACCCAACAGTCCGGCTCGCACGCCGCTCACCAAAGGGGACATGCGTTGTCTTGCAATTTCACTGACATGTGGGACCGTAATTGAATAAACCGTCGATAGCCGAAATCTAATCGCTCGGCGGGCGTCGGCTGAGAAGAGAGAAACGGGGGAGGGAGAAGAGATCGCCTGCCCGCCGTGCACGGACTCCAAGAAATATATGGTGATAATGTGAGGTGGGCCATGCTGGAGCCCGGACCGCTTCCAGAGCCCGCTCACACCGCCCTGGCCCCTCAAGACGCCAGCTGCCCGCTGCATGCATAGCAAGTAGTCCCTGCTTATGTGAAGGAGAGAGAGGCATTGACAAAGTCAAGGAGTAACAGTGGAGACAATGGCCTTTCATCAAAAATAAACAATGAATACTCGTTGCTCGTCCTCTATATCAGAAAGAATACTTTCATTCGCTGACATGTGGGACGTCGACCATCCTGGTCCACCTGCCATGCACAAAATTATCCTCGTCTACCCCGGTCGTATCGCAGGCCCAACCTTTCCCACCGTAAGTTGTTCGGATGAAGGAACCATCATGACTTCGTTGAATTCCGCTTCTTCAAGAAAACTTACTGTACCCACAATACTGCTACCACACGTGAAGACTGGACTGCACTGTACCACGTCATATCACTGAAACCCACTAGGCCAAACTAGCCCGCCTAGGTCATCTATTTTGGAACGAAGGGAGTACGTCTCTGCACTGCTATGATTTTGTGTTGCACGTTCTCTGTACTTTTGCTACGATTTTCCTACCCTATGAACCAAATGAGGCCTGAATGTATGTCGACTATTGTTTGATCAATCGCTAAGCCTACAATTTTAGGAGCTAGGGCTATTGGTCGATCGACAAGTATAAGCGTACCACGAGCTCATCAGCCCCAACATTTCTCTTTGGTGAGTGTTTTGCAAGTACTATAGCTCGCACAGTAGCTAGCCTACTAACACCAAGAATCATCAAACAAGCCCTGCTGATATGATAAACAGTTCAAACTTACATCTAAGCATGCCATATATTACATCAAAAGCTGGTGAGGATACATCTGTTTCCATAGCTCGGAGAGGGTTCGCATGATTCACTATCAAACAAAAGTAGCAAGATCCGCCCACACAAGATAGTGCACTAGCCCTAAGATGGTTTGATAACACGCATCGTTCTGGTAATTAAACACAGGGCAATGCAAACTACCCTGAAGGATTAGCGCGACCAACTATTTCTTGTCATCGATCTCTCGGGCAATGACCACAGCACGGATATCGGCATGGGAATCGATTTCTGGGGCGATTTCCACAGGACTGACCGCGACATCGGAATTGATCTTTGTGGCGATGTCCACAGGATGGACAGCGGTATCGAAATCGATCTCCGGGGCGATGCCAACAGGACGGGCCACGACATCGGAATCATTAAGGACAACCATCGGCACCTGTACAACACTAACATATTAGCAAGCACATTGCAAATATTCAAAAAGCAAGCGCATTGCAATTAATCAAAAACCACAACTATGGTAATAAGCCATTATTTTTTACCTTGTGCAGCTCACCGGGGGGATCTCATCCCTCCGGGGGCCATCTCCTCGTCATCGATGGAGGCCATCACCTTGCCAGGGGAATACTGCTTCTCAACGGTGACTATCTCCTCAAACTCGGTCTTGAGCCTCACATAGGTGGCAATCAGAGCTCATGGGGTAGGCACGGTGGGGCCCTTGCTGTTCTTCCAACTTTCTTTGAGGAGTTCGTCCGCCAACATCCTCAACTCTTTGGCCAGTGCTTGTTTCTTGGAGTTCTTCGTCTCCATGGGTTGGCCCGCCAACATGGTCAACTCGTTGGTCGGTGCTCACTTCCTGGAGATCGCTGTCTCCAGTGGGTTGTCTGCCGGCAACTCTTTGCCTAGTGCTCCAGGATCCATCAATGAACTGACAAACAAAAAGCAATCGAAAGGAAACCACAATCGCAATGAAAATGGGAAAAGAATAGGATGTGAGAATCGATCGGTGCTTCGCAAAAACAAGATTATTGGAATGAAAATATAGCAGCATAACTGATTCGCCCACCTTTCCTTCGTCGGTAGAGAAGAAAAATGGCAGAAGTGAGTAGACTGGAGTGAGGTTTTCTTCAAGAAAGGGAAGAAAGGGCTTGAACGAGCGTTCCAATGAAATAATGGTTGCTTCGTCCAGTCCAACTTGGAGACCACCTTACCACTGCTGGTAAAGGTGTGGGTTTTGTGATATGATGGGTCATGATGGCCACACCGGGATGACAGGTGAGTCTCAACTGTAGCACCTCGCTGTGATTTGGTGGATGGCACGCGGGCTCAGATGCTTTGAAATGTCATTAACTTGATTTTGGTCTCTTTAGTATTTGGATCCAAGCATGGATGAGGCTAACAAGTTTTAGTCCCACTACTTTTAGTCATGAGACTAAAACGTATCAAAGCACTCTCTCAATATTGTGCACCGTGACCAAGGCGGAGAGGAAAACGAGAGAACTACATAATTAATGCATGACTTTAATTAGGGTAGTTTTGTAAAGTACGAGATACATTCCTCCAACCGCAAAATCCCTTGGTTCATGAGATTTGAGATTTGAGCCAAAGTCTAGTCACTTGTTTTTTTTCGAGCCGAAGTCTAGTCACTTGTTGAAATCTCTAGAAAGGCAAATATTCCTTTCCCGTTTACAGGTCTATACTACTCCCTCCGTCTGGGTGTGTAAGTCATCTTACGAAAACCAAATAGTCCCAAAACACATAGGCGCGGTGCATTAACTTCTACTTTATTTCTTGTTTCTTGACATACGTATCAACCAATAAGAGATGAGAGGTGTGCATGCTTTTAATGACTTGCAATGGCTAGTTCATTGCATGGAATGCTATTAATTAACAAATAAACATTGGTGACCCCAGGAGGAAACGGTGCTAAGCGCGTGGACCTATGCAGAATGAGTATCAACCAATGGATAATGGAGTTTAATTGTTAAACAATAGCAATTTTGTCTCATGCAAGAGCCTGGCTAGTACTCCAAGGAACCGCACCACGTGAGCGTTCGCAACTGCCACGTTTAGTTTGCACTTGGCTCTTCGCCTCTTCGAGAAGATGAACAATGATGTTACTCCTACTTCTATAGTATCGAATCCACTGCTGCATGTCCGTCCACCTCGTGCAGGAGGGATAGCGTGTAGCGAAAGCTTCTACTTACTGCTCCTGCCTTTGCATCCATGATAGGTGGGCCCAACAGGTGGTTGGCCCACCTGTCATGCAGCCAAAGGCGGGTGCAGTTAAGGCACCGGAGCTCAGTCCGCGAGGGAGAGGGCGTCGTAGTAATCAAATTTCTCGGGCTTGTACGAGTTGACGCGACACATCAAAGCACTGCGTTCGATAAAACTCTTTTTACACATTTCAAATGGGCTACTTCGTATGTAGGAGTAGACATATTCTGCTTCGTATGTACTCCCTCCGTTCCAAAATATAAGTCTTTTTAGAGATTTCACTATGAACTGGAGTACATACGAAACAAAATGAGTGAATCTACACTCTAAAATATGTCTATATACATCCGTATGTAGTTTGTAGTGGAATCCCTAAAAAGACTTACATTTAGGAATGGAGGGAGTAGTCACTTGTTGCAATCTCTAAAAAGACTTATATTTGGAAACAGAGGGAGTACAACGCATGCATGCATGCCGTGACTTTCCTTTTGATACTTGCATGTGTTGATTTGATGCACCTTGCTAAATTTTGACTATAAATTTAACTAACCAAATTTTCATGCATGTCACAAAAAATCATGGGGCTGTTTGGATTGTGACTATGTTTGTCTTATGTTGCCACATTATTTTTCCCACACTTGCCTAACCTGAGTTGCTCAAATTGTTAGACACACTTTGGCTTGCCTAAGGGAATCTTGCCACAATTTTTGTGTTTATAACATGTGGGGTTCACTGCTAATAAAAAAGTTCTTGTCTTAGGTGTGGCTAATAAAAAAGACTTATATTTAGGAACGGAGGGAGTAGAAAATATAAATAATAATGCATGTTGGGGCAACCCACGTTTCCGCTAATTTTAGCCGTGGGCTTGTTCACAATTTTTACGAGGGGGTGGTTGTTCATTTAATGGAGGGACTTGTAGTACTACCAGACTTGAACGATACAAAGTGCGACCTGGCACACCGTAACACCACTTGGAACAAGCGGGTAGCTATCTGAAAAAACAATCAACAACTAAAAAAATCGCGACCTGGCATGTAGTATAGTACACAATTTTAAACGATTGTTTATATGGAGTGAAAAAGGAAAACTACCCCACTACTTATATATAGGCCGGAGCCTCTACGCTTGCTTGCTAGGGCTGCTCTATTCACACACTCTCATCCTCTTCAGATCTAAACAAGATAGGGGTAGTAACCCTGTCTTTCTCCCTTCAAAAAACACTGGCTTTCTATCCTCACCGCTGGTTACAGATCCGGACGTATCCCCCTCCGCCGGTGACGGTGAGGAGGGGCAGCATTTAGGCCGTCGTCGACAGCGAGGGAGGAGACCCACTGCCGACCGCACTGTTATCTCTGGCTGAGCGCCGGTGCGGGAGGTCCTCCGATCCCTTCATCATTTCCTGTGGGCGGATCCGGCCTCCCACCGCCCACCTATCCACATCCCGACGACCTTCAGGTATATCTTCGTTCGAAACCGCCTTAGCTCTACTTCCCCAGCTCGCTACATTGCTGCATGTGCATCATTTTCTACCTCTCAGCCCCTCTCGATCGGATGGTCCAACGTCACCTTTTTTTCTTCTTCTATTGTTAGAGGTAAAGCTACTTCATGGAGCCGAATCTTGTACTCCCTCCGTCCGAAAATACTTGTCATTGAAATAAAGTGGGGGTGGGGGAATTTAGTATGTACATCGGACTTGGTACAAACAGGAAGGAAGGGGGATGAAAGTAGTACAGACTGGTCATCCGACCGGTCTCTTGGTCAAAAAGGGAAATATAGGGGTAACGCTGTACACAGTGGTATGACCAGGACTAGATTTGCTATTCACACATAGGAGTAGGTGGCTAGAGTGAAAAAAATGGGACCAACCCAGATTTTTTTCTTGGATGTTTGTTTCTCGGTGCAAGAAACTATGAATCACCACTTTATGCCCCTGTTTACGTACATGGTGGTGTACTTCTGGTGCACCCATTGTCCCATGCCCTTATACCAAATATTTAGGCTCCGGTCGGAATAAAGGGGTAGAAAACATAGGTGTTGATGAAAATAGAGGAATAGGAAAGGAATGTAGGTATAAAACTATGGAACAGCGAACCGGAGGAAACTCTGAAGAGAATGTGTTCGGATGGACTACGGAATGTACAGATTTGTTTTTTTAGAGTAGCATGCTTGGCAGTATGAGATGCTATTTGTTTATTCAGCTGCACAGTGACTACTCTTGTCCTCACCTCACGTACCACACATAGGTTGATTTTTTTATTCTGGCAAACACAGCACATCAACATGTCTAATGCATGGCAGCGAGCGCCTGCCTCGGGCTTCCGCCCAAAAAATGAGCAGCGCGTGGATGTTTCTAATCCGATGGAATCAGTACTACCAGACTAGCTTTCCTATGAAACACTATTCACCTTTCCCGTGTTCCGAAAGGTTGGAAGGGAAAGAATACTGTAGGAATTGTGTTCCTACGAAAATCCTGCACCAAACCTGTGAACCGAACGCAGCCTTAGCTGTTCTTAATATAATGTCCCTGGTAAAAATGAAGCCATGCCACTGTTTTTTCCTGTAATTGTTTGAGACTCTGACAAGTTTAGCCAAATGTTTTTGCCTGTAATTGTTTGAGACTCTGACTGTTTCCTTTGTGCCTTTTTGTGCAAACAGGGATATCCAATTCACCTGGTTGTTGTTGTGACCTTTTGGTGCACTGCACAAAACTCTTCTTAAAATAAGTGACTTTTGTGCTATTTAACTGGAATGTCAGATGGAACAGTTGGTTCATTTTGGTGGAACTGCACAAAGGGAGATCTGTGTTCCAATCCTCATCATGCATATTGGCGCCATAACCTTCCTTTAGGTAAGAATGATATTTAATGCATGTGTTCATCTCTATTTTCTGACTGCCATGAGAAAATAATGTTGTTTTTTACTAGTACACTTGTACTCCCTCACTGACAAAACCAATTCTGAATTAGAAGGCCAATCATGTACTTGGTTTCACCAACTGGTGAGGAGAAATAGGAACATAGCATGAAGAGGAAGAAGAAGAAGAATAAACAGTGCCAAGGCAATCTTACTGAAGCTAGAGGCCTCAGTCGAGGCTATTCAAGGGCTCCTGCAACGACTACCTTACATGTGAGATGATCCTCCAGGGAGCCCTTCCACTTCTGCTGTCTCACTTAATTAATTAGGAGCACTTAAGTACCACTAATTTATTACTGCCTAATTTTCCTGTTGGAGTTAAACAAATCTTTAGTAGGACCCTATGCTAAATCATGTACGTGTGAGTGTTTTTCTATGGAGGTGAATCATGTGGTGGAGCAGGGAGGGAATATTATTAGTGTCATGACATAATAGTGCTATTGTTTTGCATGTCAATTTATTGCCATTGGTTCAATGAGGCAATGTTTTGCGTATTGTCCATCATGAATTTGATGCTACTGTTTGAGTAATATGCTAATGTCTTCCTATCCTTTCTCACTAAGCTAATGAAGGTTTCACCTTGTTCCTACTTGTGCAAATAGGGATCATGTTGTGCCAATCATACATTTTAGTGGAACTACACAAGACAATACAATGAACTGTATCCCAGCCAGTGCTTTAACTCTGCTGGAAGTTCTTGATAATCTTTCCATATAATCTCAGCACTAGTAAACAAGAGTGATTTCAACCATACATTTGAAGTGCACAAAAATATATACTATTGCGTGATTCCAGTGAGTGATTTATCATATCTTATGGGACTACATGAATAAGCTTTTTTTTCTCAGGTTGGTACAGGCCTAAGGCCTTCATCCATATTAGTTTGCTGTCATCTCAATTTGGATCGTGCTACTGTCATGAGAAACTCCTTTATCTTTGCACTTTTAAGTTTTGCAACCTATGATAAATGGCAATGCTTTGAGTGTTGAGTTGAGCTAATTGGCACTGATTAAATAAACTAATACCTCTCTTTAAGCAAGACTACTATGTTGCTAACTTTACCCATTAAGATAATGAGGGTGCTTCTATTTGTTAGTGTATGTTTCATCAACTAGTCCCACTATTACAGTAATCTCACTCTCTCAATATATGTGCCAACAGGGATGCTCGATATTGGTGGAACTGCACAAAACGTTTAGGTGCTTCATTGCCTTGATAGGTTCCGTACTTTCCTGTCAGTCGCTAATCTCCACTTGCTTTCTTCCTTTGATGTCAGGCGCTTGGCTTATCTCGGCTTCCAGTCAAAGGAAATAGTAATTGATATGCTACCTCACACGGGTTGGTACTGGTCTTTATCCTGATTATTGTGCCTGTCATATGTATTGGTAATTTGGTATTGTGCTACTGTTTGCCGATTTCATAAAGGAGTAATTTGGAGCCTGAACTCGCAGGCAAATCATTACATCGGATGATTTCAGTAGAACTGCACAAAATGATCAGATGGACAGGTACTTATGCTGCTGCTATGTACTCGAAAGTTCACTTAGACAAGCATCGATGTTGACAAGAAGTGCCTATATTCATTCGAGTATCAACCGGCCTCAACCAATTGTCAAACTCCAAGTATTAGGAGAGTGAACGCCAATAATATTGATTGGTGCATAGCCCAGAAAAATGCAGTCCAGTCTTTGGTCCCAACTTGTGCCTTTTGGTTATCGGCACATATGGTAGCGAACTATATGGCATGGAGTCTAAAGATTCCACACAAGTTGGTTGACGCGTATATTCATCTGGGACTTAATCAGTCTGCACGCCAAGGATGCTCCATTTCAGTTGAACTGCACAAAAAAATTGGGTGGTTCATTTTCTCAACCGCCTCCTTTCTCGTCTGCAATGTAGAATTTTGGCGAGATACAGGACCAAGATGAGCCAGTAAACTAGTTGGATGAAAGTAGTGGCCAAGTTGCTCAAACCTCCGTCGACACGAGGCCACTATTTGAGGATAAACCTACAAGCAAAGTTCAGATTGTCTGTGCTGCCTCTTAAGTACTCGAAAGTTTACTCATACAAGAACTAATTTAGCAAGAAGTACCTCTGATTGAACACCATTTACCAGTCTGTACCCTAGGTAATTAAAGTTTGTCCATGGATCATATTGGTTGTGATCTCAATCATTTGGATGCATAAACATACTGAACATGTGTATATCTGAATCTTTTTGTGAATTATGTATTAATATTGTCGTGTGATCTATCAATCATTTGGATGCATAGATATGCTGAGCTTGTGTATATATGAATCTTTTGAGTTGTTGATAGTGAATGTTGGCTATGAATATGAACGTGTCCTGTGAACCTGAGTTTGATATGAATTGCAACAGAACAAGTTATAACCCTTCTCCTCCTCTCAATCTGCGACTCCACTGTCGCGTTTTCCCATCTCCGAGTCGTTCCCGTCCGGGGCCTTGCCGTTGTCCACCGCCTCGCTATGTTCGGTGCGGCGTGGTCAACAAACAGAGTCATCAGAAGAGGACTGTACGTGGAGAGCCTGACGGCTGGGACCCACGAGGTCCATGGTCGCACGCAAGGAAAGTTCCTCCTTATTGAGCTGAAAAAAAATGTTTCCTCCACCTGACAGCTGGGACCCACCGACTGTATCTTCGCACAGAAGGAAGTGCCTCCTTGTTTTGTGAAAAAATTATTCATCCCGTTGACAGCTGGGACCCGTCAGATTTGGTGACTGACTTGTGGGCCTGCTAAGCGGACGTGTACGCACGGCTTTGTCAACTTAATCAACAAATGATTCTAGCAGCTGGACCGTTGGATGTTAATCCAACAGCCGTGCTCCTTCTTCAACCTATGTTCTTGCTCCTGTCTCCCGTGGGCGGCACCGCGGCTGTGCTGCCGCGCACCCGAACCAGTGAAGTTTCCCACTCCTCTCCATCTACGACTCCACTACCCCGTCTTCCCCATCTCCGGGTCGTTCCAGTCTGGGTGCGCTCGGCATGGTGTGGTCAACGTGGTCAACAACCGAGAGTCATCGTAAGATGACTGTACGTGAGAGGCTGACAGTGGGGATGCACCACGCCCATGGACGCATGCATGCAACGGAACGCCGCGAGGTCAACGTGGTCAAGGAACGACTTCCATCGGAAGTATACTGTACATGGAGAGTCTCAGCTGGGTCCATAGCCGCAGCAAGTAAGTGCCTCCTTATTAAGCGGAAAATAATGATTCCTCCAACTGACAGCGGAAATAATGATTCGTATAATTTTTTAACCGTGGCCACAATATGGGCTGTAATGCTAACAAAAAGAATATGGGCTCCAAAAAAAACCTTAAGAATTAGCAAATGGGCTGTAAATTATTAGAAATAATGGCAGATGGGTTGTATGCTGTTTTTCACAGATTTGAGGCTTTCCTAAAAAAAGGTTGACGCACAAGCAGTGACTGTTGGATGGCCATCCAATGGCCGTCGTGCTTCTTCAATCTCTGCTCTTCCTGCTCCAGCCGCTCAAACAAGCGCCGGCGGGACTGCCTGCTCCCTCCTCCCCGCGGCCGGATGTGCTGCCGCGCAAGCCACACCGCCCCACCGTACTCCCATCCCTGGCCTAGCCATCCCTCTACTCACACACACCTGCTGTTATTCTCTGGCGACGGTAGACGAACCAGTAAACCCTCGTTCAGTCGTACTCCCCTCCGCATGGGAAACAACTGATGAGTCTTCCCTGCCTCTGTGTTGTTCCATTCCTAGGCCTCCCCGTCGTCCACCTCCCTGGTGCTCTCGGCGCGGCCTGGTCAACGTGGTCAACGACCGACATGCATCTGAAGTGGACTGTACGTGGAGAGGCCGACAGCTGGGTCCACGACCGCACGCAAGGAAATGCCTCCTTATTACACGCAAAATAATGATTCCTCCGCCTGACATCGGGGACCCACCGAAAGGGCCTCAGTATTTCACGAAAAAAACGTTACCGCCGCTGATAGCTCGGACCCACCAGCTATATCTTCGCACGCAAGGAAGTGCCTCCTTATTATGCACACAAAAATGAATACTCCCCCTGTTAGCTGGGACCCAGTATAGTGGCAGGCTGATTTGTGGGCCTACTAAGTTGACGGGGACCAAGAGCTTCGTCAACTTAGTCAATATGCACGATTCTAGCTCCAGTGACCGTACGATGTCCATCCAACGACCGTAGTGCTTCTTCAACCTCTGGTCTTCTTGCTCCAGCCGCCCAAACCAGCGTTGGTCGTGCCTCATGCTCCTGCATCCCGTGGCCGGATGCGATGCGGCGGAGGCCTCACCGCCCCCTACTACTCCCACCGCTGGCCAGGCCATCCCTCTACTCACCCACACCCCCTGTTATTATGCGGCGACGGCAGCCTCACACCGCAGCGAACCAGTGAACCCTCGTACTCCTCCACGCGTGGTCATCCACTGCCGCATCTTCCCCAGCTCCGTGTCGTCCCCTTCCTAGGCCTCGCCGTCGTCCACCGCCCTGGTGCTCTCGGCGCGGCGTGGTCAACGTGGTCAAGGAACAGCTTCCATCGGACGTGGACTGTATGTGGAGAGGCTGACAGCTGGGTCCACGGCCGCAGCAAGGAAGTGCCTCCTTATTACGCGCAAAATAATTATTCCTCCACCTGACAGCGGGGACCCACCGGACGGGCCACCATATTTCGTGAAAAAAACGTTTCCCCCTGACTGCTGGGACCCACCAGCTACACATTCGCACGCAAGGAAGTGCGTCCGGGCAAAAAAAAATGATTCGCCCCCCGACTGCTGGGACCCACCAGCTACATCTTCGCACGCAAGAAGTGCCTGACAGTCGGGACCCACCTGGTCGAAGCCTACGTAGCATTGTCATTCTGGTCGCGAACGTGTATGTACATACTGGTCGATGTAGAGGCGTGCACGTGTCGTAGATGTAGAGGCGTGCACGTGTCGTAGTAGAGGCGCGCACGTAGCATGTACACGTACGTACAGCGGCGAGGGTGCAAGAAAGAAAATACGGCCACGTACGTACATACGGGCAGGGTCTCTAACGCCTACTCGCGCATATGTACATGGCTGGGTCGGAATGGAGAAACAGCGTCGTCGTCGTGTTCATGGGGAGCCAACCGGCTGGGTCAGAACGGAATGCGTGGTTGTGTTCATCGGGGGGGGCTTGGATGGAACATGCGATCGAAACGAGGCCTGGCGTACCGCACAACGGAGGAAACGACCTTGTGTTCGACCGGCCACGTTTGAAACGGGGTCCTGTTGATCGGGAGGGGCCTGGCGTACCGCAAAACGGAGGAAACGGACCTCCTGCGGTCGAAACGGCGGTCCTGTTGATCGGGAGGGGTGTGGCGTACCGCAAAACGGACAAAACGAACTTGTGTTGGAGCGCTACGGTCGAAACAGGGGTCCTGTTCATCG